>NW_027468774.1:27990556-28010556 GCF_046254945.1 Alosa pseudoharengus | reverse complement strand
TCTCTGTGAAGCTCCAGTCAGAGCTCTGCACACCAAAGCCATCACTACATCCTCAGTGGCAATAGACTATGGCAATGAATAGAACATTTTCATTATGGATTCATAATATTCCAAAACAATCTAGCTAGCTACACAAACCAATTTACGTGGTCTTTCTCATCTCAGAATGCTTGAAAATTATACACTTTTATAAAAATAAAAAATTATACCGTTTTTTTCAGTCTCTTTGGTGCATTTCTCAGATCAGATTTGAAATTATCAAAACAAATTCAACCTCCACATTCAAGTTACTTTTACACCTCATGAAAGTATTTTCTCATTATTTTCAACAGATAGAAATATGTGATTAGCTCTCTGTTGAATAGTCCTACTCCCCAAAACATCTTGTCATTAGTTCATTGCTTGAGTCATTACATGATGCAAAAATGTTGAACCAGTTGTCATATGATTTTGTCATTTCTATTACACATTTTTGGTAAGTGTCCTCTGGATTCATGAATTGCTCTCATGTGAATCTTTCTTTGTCTTTTTTAAAGCTGACATTTTATAGAGCTAAAGCAAAGCTAAAGCTAAGCTGGTGGAGGGCAAGGCAACAGAACATTTAGACATCTTCATTGCCCCGCTCACTATCTTGCACTCTTGTTCAACTTTTGTGTGTGTGTGTGTATGTGTGTGTGTGTGTGTGTGTGTGTGTGTGTGTGTGTTTGTGTGTGTGTGTGTGTGTGTGTGTGTGTGTGTGTGTGTGTGTGTGTGTGTGTGTGTGTGTGTTGTTTGTGATGTTAGTGCTGGTAGCCATGGGGCAGTTTTCTCATGAAAAAAACACCACCACAAATTATCGCCACATAGTGACACAGCTGGAGCGGAGACAAACGCAGCGACATGATCACACACACACACACACACACAAACACACACACACACACACACACACACACACACACACACACACAAACACACACACACACAAACACACACACACACACACACACACACACACACACACACACACACACACACACACACACACACACACACACACACACACACACACACACACACACACACACACACACACACACACACACACACACACACACACATACACACACACACAAACACACTGAATCACACATAAATGTACATCCATTTAATCACTGTGCATGGACACCCACGGAGATATGCACACACACACACACACACACACACACACACACACACACACACACACACACACACACATACACACTCAGAGCGCTGTGATCCATGCAACAGCAGAGAGCAGTGTGCTTTCCTGGCGGTGGCTCCACAAGGCTGGGAGCGGGGAGGAGAGCAAACAGAAATCCACAGATATAATAAAAGAGGGAAACGGATGAATAATCAGACATCTCATGCCCTCGGTACCCTCCTCCCTTCTTCCCTCTCATCCTTCTCCTTCACTCACCACCCCTTCACAATCCCCCATTCCCCTTCTCCTCTCTCTCTCTCTCTCTCGCTCTCGCTCACTCACTCTCTCACTCTCTCTCTCTCTCACTCTCTCTCTCTATCTCTCTCCCACCCCCTCAGCTGCTGCAGGACAGGAGATGACATGTGGACACTCTCTGAATTACTAATTGCTAGAGAAAGGGAGAGTGAGAGAGAGAGAGAGAGAACGAGAGGGAGGGAGAGGGACAGAGAGAGAGAGAGAGAGAGCGCAAGAAAGAGAGAGGCAGAGGGGAGGTGGTTTGACGCATCCAGACTGCAACCATTGGCTTTTTTCTACATTAAGGAGGAGAAAAAAAAGAGCTGCAGAGAGGCACTACACTGAATACTGGATGTGTTCCTCCCTCTATATCTCTCTGAGTCTCACTGTCTCTCTCTTTCTCTCTTTCTCACGTATTCCCGTTCAGTGGCATTGAGAAATAGGCTCTCTTTCTGTCTTGATCACCCCCATGAATTTGTTTGTTTATACACCCACACGGTGTGTGTGTGTGTGTGTGTGTGTGTGTGTGTGTGTGTGTGTTAGAGAGAGAGAGAGAGAGAGAGTGTGTGTGTGCGTGTCACTCCAGTCAAAATATGCCCAACACATATGAACATTTTCTCCTAAATGCATCTATGTATCTCACTTACTCTCTCTCTCTCTCTCTCTCTGTCTCTTTCTCCCTCACTCACTCTATCAGCTCAGGGAGAGAAATCAATAGCCACAAAGGAATCATCCTGTCTATGGCATACCCATAAAGCAAAGCGCAAGGGGCAAGACAAAGATGTGCATACACACAAGTGTGTGCGTGTGTGTGTGTTTAGCTATGAATGTGTGATAATGACTAGGTGTTTGTGTGTGTGTGTGTGTATGTGTGTGTGTGTGTGTGTGTGTGCGCGTGGGTGCGTGTGCGTGTACGCGCGTGGAGAACCTAATATAGAATAGATATAGTCTTCAGAATATCACGGTGACATGTAATCAAATGGTAATGTGTGTGTGTGTGTGTGTGTGTGTGTGTGTGTGTGTGTGTGTGTGTGTGTGTGTGTGTGTATACAGTATGTCACATACTCACTTTGTGATATATGAATATGAATTTTATAATCCAGTTTTTTGTAGCCCAGATCTACGTACTAGCCATAGCAAATGACAACCTCACCATGGAGTGCCTTAAAATCTCACATATATTAACCACACAGTTCACGGTCATAACCTTTAGCTGTTGTGTTTGTTTAATGATTCCCTCAAGCAATTACCCTTTTCATTATGACCCATTATTAAAAATATTTCTGCGACTGAAGGATCACAGAAAATAATGCATGGGAGTATGACAAACGTGAATGTAAAGGATGCTATGGCGACTCCAACAGATGTGTTGTGACAATGCCAACAAAAATGCTTGTTTTATACAATTTGTTTAGTTCTCATCTGAAACCCTTCATCAGCACTTAATACCTCATTCCATACAAAATTATACAGTGCTATACACAGTCATACACAACTACACACAGCCAAATTCAGCTATACTGAACAATTATGCACAATCATGCAGCTACACACAATACTACAAAACACATCACATACTGTACAACTACACACAATCATATACAGTGCAATCTCAAACAATAATACATAACTATACTTACATAATTGTATACAACCACACACAATCCTACACAGCCGTGGCCAATCACAAGTTCGGTATCCGTGACAGGTTGTCTGGGCTCTGGGTCTCCTGCAAACCTTGTCATCTCCGGCACAGCAGTTGGCCGGCCGTTTCCAAGGATTTCTCTTTCTCGCTTCTGGTGTTGGCCAGCCCTGGTCTAGCCGGGCCCCTGAATCAGGCCACGGCCTGCTGGGGCCCTGCTCCCTCCACAGCAGGTGTGCTGGAGCTGATTTCTGTTGCGCAACCCGCCTTGAGTGGCACAGCTTTTCCCATCAGCCCATTTGAGAAGGGTTACTTACCCACTGAGAGCTCTCTAGACAATCCAGAAATTGTGTTTGTTTGTTTGTTCGCTCGGCTATGTCTTTCAGTGGTACTTATTTATGATGTTGATAATGATTCAGTGAGTGACACGACTACGTATGTGGCTGTTAAGAGGCTCAGGGAGAGAAATAGCCACGAGCCAGAGATGCAAACTCTTTGGTTTGGTGATTATACTCTGTGATGATGTAAGGACAACAGCAGCCTACATATAAATGGAATGTACAATGTATGCTGTGTATATTTCATATAGGTTGTGTTTTGCTTGTTCTTGAGAAGTCTATGCAAAAAATTATGTTTTTTGGAATTTGAGATAAGGACTTAGGTTGTGATACCCCGTGAGAGATAGAGTCCTTGTCATCCTAAAGATCTGCCACTGATGAATGTGGAGGCCATGGAAGGAAGATGGGAAGACATCCCAGAATGTTGACTGTAATTGCAATCAGCAGTGAAACCAGACGTGTGCCAAATGCCAATACAGTTACACATTATGACTTTGATGGACACAGATACTGTTTTTAAACCGCAGGTGATATAAGCAACGATACATTTCTCAGGCCATATATTCTTTTTAACATGTATAGTGTCTGGATGGACACAGGCTGCCTGTAGTCACAGGACTAAACCCTCTGGGGGGCAGGGTAGGTTACGCAGGGACACACACGCCGCTCTGAGTGGATCTCTTCTCAGCGAATTTCCCCTGTGATTAAGAGGCTGTGTTCAAGAGCTGGAGGATGAGAACCCATTTGAGAAGCTGTGAGAGGGAGACCGGCTGGGAGAAGTGACAAGGAGCGGGGAAATGTGTTCGGATAAAATGTGCTTTCATAACCAAAGGTGACATTCAAACGCTGCCATCAAACATGACTTTGAAAAGTCTGCAGACTTGTTTCTGTTCATCCAGATAATAGTGGATTTTGGATTCGTGCACACATCAGCTTTTACTGTAAAGCTTTTTGTTATTTCTGTCCTTTCCCAATGCAGATATCACGTCTATATAATGCCTTTCAAAGTCATGTTCTTTTTTCTCCAAAAAGGATTTCCATATATGGGGGGTGGCAATAAGTATGTATTTCACTCAGTATAAAGTGTGGGTGTGTTTGGGTGTGTGTGTGTGTGTGTGTGTGTGTGTGTGTGTGTGTGTGTGTGTGTGTGTGTGTGTGTCAGCCACTCTCCTTTATCTGTCCAGAGAGAGAGAGAGAGAAAGAAAGAGAGAGAGAAGTGTTTTGCTGGTGTGTGCTCCCCTGTCTGTTCCCAAAATTGACAAAATGTGCGTAAAGGGAGAGAGAGATGACTGGTTGGTACATCTATACAACATGGAATACACAAAAAATGGGTGGCTAACCTCACCTCTGCCAACCCCCTCTTTAAGTTTTCATTGTCATTCACTGTTGAGCCCCCCAGACCCCCCCCCACACACTTGATGTAATGATGTAGCTAAGGCTCAGAGCTGGGGGTGAAGTTACACTTTACAGTAAATGCCTTAAGATGACTCCCATTTGGTGCTGCCATCATCATCTTTAAACTGCCAGTGCAGCCTCACATATCTGTACCAGCGAGACCAATTTGAGGTGCTGCGTTTAGCCGTCCCTGAAACCTGAAGCCTGTTGGGGTTCCTGGCTCTCCAACACCCCTTACCGCTCTCCTCCACCGAGTCCATTTAGCGTCCGTTTACCCATCGTGGGCTCAGATGTGCCAGTTAAAGGCCACAGTTGTCCGCAGCATGCAGCTCCGCAGGTGAGTCGACGGAGAGATGTAGACCCTGATCACTCCACTGGATCCCCTGCTGCTCTCATCACTGTCCCTTGCTTTTTACAGCGGGCACTCATACAAACACATACAGAGACACACACACACACACGCACAGACACACACACACACACATACACACACACACACACCAGGCAAAAATACGCCAGAGACCTGCTGCTGCACACTACACCATAGGCTGAAAAAATCAATGTGCTGAAGGTATATGCATCTAGTTTGGCGCTATTTAAATGCAGTTACATTTAATGAAACATTGACAAAGTCATTTCAAAATGTTTATGCAAACAAAAGCGAGGGCTTAGTGAGAAGGGGGCGACAGCTACAGTTAATGACAACAACATCTATTAAGCTATTGCGAAGTCCTGCATGTCTAGCTGTGTGTACAGAGTCACTCATGTGACCTGTCCACAATCCCCAACACATTTTATTTGCTTTAATCTTGTAATTACTGTTGATTTTGATGTCATATGCAACAGAAATGGGCTTGCCCTGTATATGTGTGTGTGCGTGCGTGTGTGTAAATGACTCTGTGTAGTGAAGAAACAAGGCCGCAGTGTTATGAGTCAGGGTGCCACAAGGGTTTGTGGGTCGTGATCTCTCCAGTAGGTTTCACCTCCTTGCTGACGCTCACTCACACAATCACTCTCTCTTTCTCTTTTTCTCTCTCTCTGTTTCTTTCTCTCTCTCTGTTTCTTTCTCTCTCTCTGTCTCTCTCTCTGAGAAGAATACTTTGGATAGAGACCCATCTTACAGTAATTACTCTGATCAAGTTTCAAGTCAAGTTATAATCTGAATTACACTGTGTAAATACAGCGACCGAGTGGATGTGCTTTTAGTTCTGGATAAAGTTCCCAATGTCACCGTGAGAATGAAAAAAGGCAATACAGTAATCACAAAAGCGCCATCACTCTCACACAATCTAACAACACTGTTTTATTTCATTCTGTGGTAAATACAGGGATTTACCGTCATTTCCAGACTATAAACTGAGTTTTTTACATTGATTTTGCAAAATTTCTTCAGCTATGAAGTTAATACACTATACATGGGAATGCATTAGTTTTCTTCATTCTTCTTTATGATTAAAACATGATCTGATTCTGATGTATTGGGCACTGCGGTTGATACACAGTGTGTTTTGTTTTTTCAATTTGCATAAAACACTGTCTTGCAGTTTATACATAATACGGCTAATACATGGGAAATGACTGTATGTGCTCATATCAGCAATAAAGTGTAAGACTGATGAGCTGCCAGTGTACTTACGGCAAGAAAACTATAACATAGTCTACACCTATGTCTACATCAACATCTACAAAAAGAATAATTACAAATGAATGTGTCAATGTCCGACACATACATCTGTTACAGTTACAGTTGTTCTCTGAGGGTCACTGCAGTCCGGTGTCTCTGTCTGACCCTCATTCTGTCCTGTTATCATTCCCCAGTAGCCACCTCCTCCTGATCCTGGTCCACCCCTCCAGAGTCTCCCTCCAAAGGCAGCTGTGTCCCCTGGCCTCTCCAAGGGTCACTGCCCCATGAAGCCATCTTTTTAATCTCGGGAAGCGGTGCCATCGATCGCCTTTGATTTGCAATCTCTCTCAGGCATCACTAAAAGTGCCGGATCTATGACGGAGGGTGCTCACCATTATTAATGGAGTTTGGGGTCCCCATCGATTCCAATAGGTGCACGGCAGGTCTTTCCGATCTTCCACCACAGATTTACAGCGCCCAGTGACTGTCCACCATACTTGGCATAGGCTACACAGGACATGGCTGAGACAGATTTTGACATAGCCTATCTCTAAATGAGTCTGTATAGATAGATGAGGTGTGTGTGCTAGTGTGAGTGTTTGTGTTCTCACCGATGGGAGGCTACATATGTGTGTCGGCACCTGCGTTGTGTGAGTCCGAATATGTAAATGTGTGTGAATTGTGTGTGAATTGTGTGTGTGTGTGTGTGTGTGTGTGTGTGTGTGTCTTTGTATGTGTCATGTTTATATGCATGTGTGTGTGCATATTCATGCATTTGTGTGTGTGTATGTGTGCACGCGTCCGTACATGCATATTTATGTGCATGTGTGCGAGCACGCGTGTGTGTGTTTGTGTGGTGATGACAGACTGGTTGGCTGGACGGTGGGCTCTCTACATGGAGTGTGTGTAGCTCAGTGGGAAGGACACAGCCACTGCGAGGGAAATCAAATTAGCACCAGGCCAGCATGGGAGGGGCAAGCACGGCTTTGGCTCAGCTAACAAGGCAAGCCCAGTCACCTGTGTGTGACACACACACACACACACACACACACACAGTACATATACACAAACAGGGGGCACACCTTATGGACATGCCCCTGTGCTGACCACACCAGATAAAACCCCTGTGTGTGTATGTTTGTGTGTGTGTGTGTGTTTGTGTGTGTGTGTGTGTGTGTGTGTGTGTGTGTGTGTGTGTGTGTGTGTGTGTGTGTGTGTGTGTGTGTTTGTAGGGGCCTTCAGATATATTCTCATATCCGTGAAGCTTAATTTCTTTATTAGTGTACAGTTTTATAGGCTTGGTAAGGTCTTAGCATCTCCATATTTTTGTTGCAAACAAGATGATAATTGTGGGCTTGTTTTTAGTGAGTTTAGTAGAGTTGTTTATTCATATACTATACTGTATTTGCTAATTACAATTACAGTGTCTCACCTAGCATATTTAAAGAGAAACTGTCTCATGGTATAGATTTAAGGACATGATCAAGGGCTCCTTGTACTTTGTCTTCAGACACAATTACCGGTAGTATAAAAGAGAGTAGAGACAAGGAGAGAGAGAGTGAAGGAGTGTGTTTATGAGGTAGAAAGAGGCACAGATAGCTAGCCTACAGGAATTGAGAAGGGGGAGAGTGAGAGGAAGGGACAGAGGGAGAGAGATGGAGAGAAAGAGATGGGGAGAGAGAGAGAGGGAGAGAACAGGAGGTAACAGGACACTAAGATCTTAGACCAGCTGTTTTTAGAACTCTCACCAATCCCCACCGGCTCTCTTCTTTCCCCAAGCCTCCTCCGTTTCTCTCACCTGCTTTCTTTCCTTCCCTCCCTTTCTATCCCCTGCTTTTCAGTCCATCTCCTTATAATACTACTCGGCAGTCATTACATTTTCACTCCACCATCTTAACTCCTCTATCTTTCTTTTCCTCTCTCTACTTTCTCTCTCTCTCATCTGCTGTCAGTTGTTCCCTTTGTGTTGGGTATGTGTGTGCATTGGCTGAAGGTGAGGGATGAATTGGGACGACCCAAATAAAGTTTGTTTGCAGTTTGCTAACTCGCTAACTGCAGTTGGAGCCACCGCCACCGCTGCTGCCGCCGCTGCTACATGTTGGCCCGTTTTCCAGTCCTCATGGGTCGCTCCGAGAATACTGTATTTATGAAACGCATCTCGGGAGCGGAAACAAAATGGGCGACCATTTTCGCTTGTTGTCAATAAGACATTGTCTGTACTGTGTGTTCTTCTTACCATGTGTAACAGGACAAGGTCCACGCCCCTTGTCTAGGTCAGGAGTGCCATTGCAAGTGGCTCTTGGCATTCGGAGGTGAGCCAATCAGCATATAGTAGTGGCTATATTAACTTCAGCTTTTAATTTGAAAGCTGACGTCATAGCTGCATACTGTTGTTTGTCCACCTGACTCCTGCCTTCACCGCGGGATCCCTTGTGCTCTTTTGGCCTCCTGCCCGCTGTGCATGCTTCCAGTGACATTCCTGGTAGGTTATCGTGGCATTGCATTCGTTGTAGCTTTCCCTGTATGATGTAGGCTAGTTAGTTAATACAAACTTTGGGGTTTTAGGACTGCTGTCGGTCGCAGAACATGGGCCTCATAACCAACCTGATCGGTACGTAAGTTTAACTGTCTTTAAAATAATATGTAGCTTGCATGGGTTTTAATTGTATCTTTTCATGTAACAGAGCTTGGTGGTAACACAAGGAGCGGCAACATCAAGGCTACTTTGGTCCGGGTTTCCGAACGCTGCTGTTTTGTTTTTACCTAAGTTGTGATGGTCGATTTTACATGTTTTGTTTATTGTATGTTTGTATACATTTTAACTTTCACACGGGAGAATAACTGTATATCGATGGACGCTCTCGTCCAGTAGACCTTAGCTACTGTATTACGATGTTCACCACACTATGTGAGTGCATATACTGTGCATTGTGCGTATTAGGAGTATTGGCTCCTTCTTTGATTCTCCTCTCGTGCCGGACAGGAGCTGCAGGCCAACTGGGGTGGCGGACTATCTCGAGGTGGTGGCGTCTCTTCACTTTTCCTGCTGTGGTGCATTTTGAGTATTTGCTATTGACATTCACGTGTGGTGTGTCTGTAGACCCTCTCCCTGATATGCTCTCCAGCCCTGGGTAAGCTCCAGCCCTGTTCCTGGCTCCTTCCACCCCTCCTCAGCCAGTACTCTGATGAGCTCATTCTGGTGTATGTATGTGTGTGTCATGTGTGTCCAGGCCTTGTAGGCCGTTTGTGTCAGTGCCTTAGTGGCAAAAAGTCTGACTGTCTGGAGAGAACTCACTCCCTATATGTTTTTAATATTTGTTAATAAAGACAGTGTATTTTTGGAACCACGCATCTGGTTTTCTGTGACCACGAACCTGTGTTGCCTGGTGGGGCTTCATGTACTAAGTTAGCCCAACTGATTGAATATTCTGAGGGGCAGGGCCTCAGATGGCGTAGTCGACATTTTTATTTGGGAGCTAACCTCCCACTTGCCACATTTGGCGTAGTCGGCAGGAGGATCACATAGCAAAGCCAGAGACGTGTGTTCCAGTGTTTTTCTGTCTTTTGTTTCTTGTCTGTGCTTTGTTTGATTTGGTTTTTGTTTATCTTTTTTTTTTCTCAAGACAAAACAGCAGCTGTTCGTTGGACCAATGAGAGTCAGGCAAGCTTGTTTTGGCGCATGGCCAACAAAGGTTACGTCTCTTTTAACCCCCCACCCCCTTGTCTGCAGCATTGACTGCTGCTACTTATGTTGTGTTGTGTGCAGAACAACCAGGAGCGGCTCCTCCCTTTTGGGGACCTCGGGGCATGGGCTGTGGACCCATTAGCGGGGTCTGGGAAGATCCTCTCCTGGCCTCTGTGTGTCGCGGTGTTTTGGCCTACTGACCACCCGCGTGTCGTGCTATGTGGCTTTGTGTTTTGTGTACAGGTCGACCAGGAGTGACCTCTCCCTAGGTGGACCTTCGGGGCATGGGCTGTGGACCCATTAGCGGGGTCTGGGAAGATCCTCTCCTGGCCTCTGTCGCGGTGTTTCGGCCTACTGACCACCCGCGTGTTGTGTTATGTGTTTTGTGCATTAAGGGTAACCAGGGTGGCTCCTCCCTAGGGGGACCTTTGGGTCATGGGATCCCAGTGTGGTGAGTCCCATTAGCGGGGTCTGGGTGTAGAGCCCCCCCCTGGCCCCTGTCAGTCACGGCATATCGGCCTACAGACCAGCCGTAGAGTGTGTTTTGGGAGAGTCTGGCAACCTGCAGTGCCTCCTCACCTGCTGACCTTTGGGTCATGGGCCACCGTAAAGGTGGGGCCCATTAGCGGGGTCTAGTGTGGAGGCCCTCATGGTTCCTGGTATCTCACCTCTGTCGAGGTTTGACCATCAATCGTCGGGTCGACGATTCAAGAAGCCGGGGTAGAATGTAACAGGACAAGGTCCACGCCCCTTGTCTAGGTCAGGAGTGCCATTGCAAGTGGCTCTTGGCATTCGGAGGTGAGCCAATCAGCATATAGTAGTGGCTATATTAACTTCAGCTTTTAATTTGAAAGCTGACGTCATAGCTGCATACTGTTGTTTGTCCACCTGACTCCTGCCTTCACCGCGGGATCCCTTGTGCTCTTTTGGCCTCCTGCCCGCTGTGCATGCTTCCAGTGACATTCCTGGTAGGTTATCGTGGCATTGCATTCGTTGTAGCTTTCCCTGTATGATGTAGGCTAGTTAGTTAATACAAACTTTGGGGTTTTAGGACTGCTGTCGGTCGCAGAACATGGGCCTCATAACCAACCTGATCGGTACGTAAGTTTAACTGTCTTTAAAATAATATGTAGCTTGCATGGGTTTTAATTGTATCTTTTCATGTAACAGAGCTTGGTGGTAACACAAGGAGCGGCAACATCAAGGCTACTTTGGTCCGGGTTTCCGAACGCTGCTGTTTTGTTTTTACCTAAGTTGTGATGGTCGATTTTACATGTTTTGTTTATTGTATGTTTGTATACATTTTAACTTTCACACGGGAGAATAACTGTATATCGATGGACGCTCTCGTCCAGTAGACCTTAGCTACTGTATTACGATGTTCACCACACTATGTGAGTGCATATACTGTGCATTGTGCGTATTAGGAGTATTGGCTCCTTCTTTGATTCTCCTCTCGTGCCGGACAGGAGCTGCAGGCCAACTGGGGTGGCGGACTATCTCGAGGTGGTGGCGTCTCTTCACTTTTCCTGCTGTGGTGCATTTTGAGTATTTGCTATTGACATTCACGTGTGGTGTGTCTGTAGACCCTCTCCCTGATATGCTCTCCAGCCCTGGGTAAGCTCCAGCCCTGTTCCTGGCTCCTTCCACCCCTCCTCAGCCAGTACTCTGATGAGCTCATTCTGGTGTATGTATGTGTGTGTCATGTGTGTCCAGGCCTTGTAGGCCGTTTGTGTCAGTGCCTTAGTGGCAAAAAGTCTGACTGTCTGGAGAGAACTCACTCCCTATATGTTTTTAATATTTGTTAATAAAGACAGTGTATTTTTGGAACCACGCATCTGGTTTTCTGTGACCACGAACCTGTGTTGCCTGGTGGGGCTTCATGTACTAAGTTAGCCCAACTGATTGAATATTCTGAGGGGCAGGGCCTCAGATGGCGTAGTCGACATTTTTATTTGGGAGCTAACCTCCCACTTGCCACACATGCATGTTTTGGAGCTCCTTCTTTTCCGAGAATCAGGTTTGTTTATATATTATGAGTCAACCAATAGCTGTGGCAGTTTGCATGCTGTGTATAAAACTGGCCCTGATGGATTTTGAGGGTCAGATTTACAGATCTCATTTCTTCTTCGGGGAAAGATTCCTCAGTGCCCTCGGTCATGGCTCCAGTGCTGGCAGTGGAGCCCAGACTCCAGGGAGATAAACAGACTTTAATGTGAGCAAAGATCGGGGTGACTAGAAGGCAGTGACGCATTCCTCTACCCCCCCATCTCTCTCTCTCTCTCTCTCTCTCTCTCTCTCTCTCTCTATTTCTCTCTCTCTCTCTCCAGAAACACCTGTGACTCACTCCAATACTGGGAAATCTCAACATCTCTCTCTCTCCCTCCATCCCTTTCTCCTTCTCACATGTTCTAGTCTTAGCTCATCTGGGTATTGATGGGAATATGATATCATGTGTTGGCTTGCATTTAAAGGGGAATAGGAGTTGGAGCAGGGGTTATTGTGGTCAGGGTAACTTTATAAAGCCGCACGAGGAACCTGTCAGACTAGACGGCCATTGTTTAGTTCTTGATCCTGAGGGGTCATTTTATGTAAGTATGTTGAAGCTTAGCATTTGGACGATTTCCGCGTGTATTGTCTGTAGGTCTTTCTGATGATCCTTCTTTATTTTTGTGCACATCATTTTGGGGGTTTTCACATTTCAAAGACCACTGCAACAGTTTTTTTTGGTAGCTGTAAGCCTGCAACGTTTCCTCTTGGAAAATATGACAAATGGAATGATGGACACTACGATAACACTGAGCAACAGTGTGGACTGATACTCCACTGTGTCTATTTTACATCACACCATTACCCACACAACAGCACAGGCAGCTCAGTATTCCTCCAGCAACACAAATGGAACACAACGCCCCACGTGCACACACACACACACATGCACACATACAGATCTATGCTGCACATATTCTTATCCCATATTAACTTATTCCTTTCTTACACGGATACACCAACGCACACACACACACACGAACGTGACACCTGCAGCAGAAGGGAAATGCAGCAGCACAGCGATGTGCTTAGTTGCGCTTCCATCTCGTGCGGTAGGCCTTATTGAGATTAATAACCTCTGATTATGAAGATTAATCTGCCGATTAGGCCTGTTGTGCCTGCCCTGACTACCGCTGTTAATTAAGACGGCCCATGTTACTGTGCCGTCACCTCACATTAACCCTTGCACCCATTCATCCTCATCACTGCGGCAACTGTAACCTGGGAACCACGGTGCGCACCGGGTGGACATCACTGCAGTCCCCTGCAAAGGGAGCCGCTGCAAAGAATGTATCTGTGTCGCTCAAGTCTGGTTCCATCAGTTTGTGTTACAGCTTTTTCCAATTGCTAACACACTAAAATGACATGCAAAGCACAATTATTTAAACTGACACACAGAGAGCAAAACCTCTTCTCAAGTCTCCAAAACACATTTTCTCATTTACACACATTTTGCAATTCAAAACGGCACTTTTCAAATGCAGTGAACATGGTTCTCTGCAAAAGACACAACAATCTGACATAAAGTCACATGTTTGCCATTTCAAAACACTGCCATTCAAATTGACACTACATGAGCTAATTGGCCAACACATAGGGCAGCCGTGGCCTACTGGTTAGCACTTCGGACCTGTAACCGGAGGGTTGCCGGTTCGAACCCCGACCAGTAGGCACGGCTGAAGTGCCCTTGAGCAAGGCACTAACCCCTCACTGCTCCCCGAGCGCCGCTGTTAGTGCAGGCAGCTCACTGCGCCAGGATTAGTGTGTGCTTCACCTCACTGTGTGTTCACTGTGTGCTCTGTGTGTTTCACTAATTCACGGATTGGGATAAAAGCAGAGACCAAATTTCCCTCACGGGATCAAAAGAGTATATATACGTACTTACTTATATGAGCCCTGGCCAAACACCTCAATGGTTAATTGTTACCACTTCAATCAGGAAGTAATCACTAAAGACCACAGGTGAGCACCTTTTTTTACAATGGAAGACGTTGCAGAGAGGAAGAGGGGGAGTGAGAATGAGAGGGGGAGGAAGAGTGAGAGCTGGTAGAGGAGTTCATGGCCAAAGAAGACAACATTTCTCCAACATTTTCTGCAATTTTATTTTTCAGTTTACTGTTTTTTGAGAGCATATTTTTGTTCATTCCAATGTAAATATATCTGTTGTGCATATGTTGCACTGACTTGTTTGGTGAAAAATAAAAATAAAATGTTTCAACAGCATGTGTGTGCATATGCAAATATTTCTGTGCATGTGAACAATCTAAAGAATATTCTACAATTTGTTTTAGTATTATGGCAAAGCATACTAAAGATGAGAGTGCTTTTCATTATGCCCAACAGTGTGTAGTTGGTTAGACAAAAATCTGGTAATATGAATGAAGTGTGTGCCATTTGGTGCAAAAGTTTGATTTTGATAATGCTATATGTAGTTTTGGTTACAGTGCTTCATTTTGCAGGCTATATGAGGTATTTTGTCATTTGGGTGTGTGGTTTTGTGAATTGTGTCAAGTATTTTGATAAAACAACAATAGTTTGCAAAATTGTGTTTTATTGGAAAAAACTGTGATGTGTGAATGATGTAAATATTGTTTTAGTAGCCAGTGTGAAGAAATTTGTCTTTGCCATTTTAGCCATCCGTGGGTAGTAAACACACACGCATGCATGCACGCACGCACGCGCACACACACACACACACACACCAGTGGCAGACCTGCGTTTAGTGGTCGGACCCTTAATGACAATTTGTTGCACACATACACACTAAAAACACGGTAGCTCATGGTGCCTCTGGTCTGGCCACATTTCTACCCTGTCCAAGAGCACGTTTTTGTAACTGCGGACTTACTGCAACGACCGTGATTGTAGAACAGCAGGGCTTTCATCAGGGCACAGCAGCAGTTTCTTCAATTCAGACTGCATATCTGGGTTACCAGTGAGGTGCCAGCAGCATCACTTCCCATCACACAGAAGCTCATGTCAGCTAAATAGCCACAGCATGACGGGTCCACTGGTGTCTGCAGTTACGGACAGTTTCAATTATTATCGTAGGCTGGAGGTGCAGATGGGTGGATCTCAGGCTTAAGATTGAGCGAAGGTAAGATTTAACATGGCTGGCTCAGGGATGGATTACTGCACGGGCCTACCGGGCCCAGGCCCAGGGGCCCAAGGGGTCAGGGGGCCCTGAAGCCCAAGCCTTTGCATGGAATCATTGCCTCAATATCAACAAATCAGGATGAAGGCTATGAATCTGATTAAATTTAGTATTGGCCATCCCCAAAATGCACCAGAATACAGGAAATCACATCAAAATTTTTTACAAATTTCTGGGGGAGGGCCCCCAAACCCCCCCTCCCACATATACGACAATAAGTGGGGGGCCCTTAATACATCTGGGCCCAGGGGCCCGAAAGTTCATAATCCGCCCATGGGCTGGCTCATTGCAGTTGTGCAATATGTCAATTACAAAAATTGCAGTTGTGCAATATGTCAATTACAAAACAAACAGAGAATCTTTTCGAATGGCGAATGAATAGACTTGGGAGTCTTTGCTAGATTTTGGTCGTACATAACTAGCATATGTATGGGAGAGTGTCTGTGTGTGTGAGTGTTGAGAGAGAGAGATGAATACTGCAGTTCCACCTTCTGTTGACCTTGGCTTTGCTCTTGGCCAGGTGTCTCTGTACCTCCATCACACAGCACACACACACACACGCACACACACACACACAAGCACACACTCTCTCTCTCTCTCACACACACACACACACACACACACAGTCTTTCTGCTGTCAGTGTCGCCCCCAACTTCAGCTCCATCTATCTGAGTATCTGTAAGTGCACCCCACGCAACCGTAGCCATGGAGACACACACTCAAGTCTCTGGAATCTGTCTGCTAACTTTATTTCTTTATTTTTTTCCTTTTTTCTTTCACCACCCACTGGAAGCAGACTGAGATTAAATTAGTATGAACAGAGACTGGGATTAAATGGATGTCGTATACACTTTGGGGTTATACACACTCCGACATGAAACATGATCACACAGTACTGTAAATATGGGCATCCTAGCAGTTCTACGACTCTCTAACTCAAGTGAACAGAGCAAGCACACTAACCCAGACACATACACACACACACACACACACACACACACACACACACACACACACACACACACACACACTACACACACACAGACACACACACACACACACACAGGCATCCTAGCAGTTCTATGACTCTCTAACTCAAGTGAACAATGCAAGCACTAACTTAGACACACACACAGACACACACACTACACGCAAACATATTTGCACCAAACAGATTGAAGTACACACACAACCATACACAAGAAACATCATCACCAGATACCCACCCACACAACTACAGCACACAAACATACGGACAAACACACACACACACACACACACACACACACACCAGGCAGCCCCTCTTCCCTTCCCTTTTCTATACAACCCATCCATGTCCACTTTCAAATGAGTGGGATCCATCATCGATCTCTCCAGCTCAAAGGGATGACATCACCTTCGAGAGGGTTGCTGTGTGTGGGCGGGCTGCTCCACACATCTGTCTCGGACAGGGGAGCTGTGAGATTGGTCGGCTCCAGTACTCGTTTGGCGCACTGGGGGCCCGCCTCCCCGTGGGAGCTGAAGGATTCTGGGAGAATCTGTCAGTGCTTCTGGCTACATGACATCATCAGCACCAGCAGTGTCCATCACAGCGTGGTAGTGGTGGTGGTGGTGGGGGGGGGGGGGGGGGGGTTGGTATAAGGGGCTGTATATTATAGGAAAAGCTGGAAACATTATTAACATTATTAACATCTCATACACAAATACAGGTCTGCACACACACTTATAAATAACATAGAAATGTTATAAACACCTATTCACACACATACAGTAGAAGCACGCACACACACACACACACACACACACAAAACACACACTCACACACACAGAAATACACACACCATTAGATTGCTGGGGTAGTATCAGAATGCAGTATAATGCGAGGTAGAAACAAATTGGAAAGAAAACATATGGTGGAGAGGTCAGGTGGGAGACCGGTGGGTCTGGAGGACACACTGTGTGTGTGTGTGTGTGTGTGTGTGTGTGTGTGTGTGTGTGTACACAATACATTAGGCAGGGGGGTTGATAATTGACCACTTCCAATTATCTTTAATAATCCCTAAGTAATCTTTGCCAGTGAATGGAAATTGGGCGGAAGCAAAATTCATTAACAGTCAGAGATTACGATAAAAGTAAAAATCAGTTTCCCCGGCCAAAATGTGCTCCTTTGTCACCAGGCAGTTCTCAGAGAATTAGTAGCCTACTAATTTTCAGAGGGGAGGGGAGAGGAGAGGAGTGGAGAGAGGAGGACATTTTTATGACAGGATTTCATTATTTTAACAGTTTATAGTGAACAGTTTTTGTATGCATTCTTTTGCCAGTTGACATTTTCACAGCCTCCCTTGCTTCTAAGATCAGTTTATTGGTCTCACTCCTGGTGTTCTTGCCTTTGATAGCTATCATATGGCAGCTTCCTCTAGGTGACCTTAGTGACAGACAGCTATATCACGAAAGGAGGGAGCTGGGGAAAACAGCAAGCTTTATTTCTTCACACAATTTGTTGTTTTCATTTATTTAAAATGTGAGAGAGAAAGAAAGGGGGGGTACAGGGAGGTAGAGAGGTGAAGTGGAGTGGAGGAGGGCTGTGGGGTTTGTGAAACCAGTAGAGATTAGTGACCAGGACTGGTCTGTTCTCATGGATTACAAGTGAAGTGTTAGTTAGTGAAAATACCTAGAATGAAATTTAATAATGCATAATATGGAGATACAGTAACAGGACAAAGAAGCATGAATTGGAGAGAGAGATAAAAAGGGGTGAGGGCATCTAATGCTTAAGATAACTTGGTCCTTATGGGCTAGGGATGGTCATAAATCTGCCCTCATATCCCACCAGTGACCCCCGCCTCTCTCTCTTTCTCTCCACTCGTCCTCTCTCTCTCTCTCTCTGACTGTCTCCTAAAGGTTCAGTGTAATTATGCTTTTTATGAGTGAGCCTGACAGCACTGAGTTCATGGGGTCAGCCTACAGTTCTTACTCACATCGCTAGACAGGGGTTCAATGTCCACACCCACACACACACACACACACACACACACACACACACACACACACACACACACTCACCTGCTTGCCACCCCCCTTGATCTCCCTGCGTTGATTGAGTAAGTCCCGCACCTGTCCACTCAGGCGATGCCCAGAGGGCAGGCCGGTCGTCCCCAGACAGCTCGGGTCATCTGTCCCCTGCTCCGCTCGCCGATAGAGAATCATAAGAGTTTCTGTTTCATTTTATGATTTTATTAATGCCTCCTGTATTATTTATACGCCCAAGGCTGCCGGACACAGTTATCAGCAGAGCCCTGGTGCATATGACAAGGGGCCCTGCGGATACAGAGAGGTCCGTCCAAGGCAGGGAGAGAGGGTGATGTACGAGGGCCGAGGAGTCGGCCAGGCACAGCGGGGCCTTGGGGTTGGTGGGTGATGGGAGGGGTGAGGGCGAGGGAGGGGGGCAGTTGTGTTTTGTGGCCTCGGCCTCAGCCCCTGGTCTCTGTCTCGGCACTGGCACAAGTCCTGGCAGCGACCCAGCATCCCCTGAGGTGACAGAAAGGCATTGCGCCTGCAGCGAGTGAATGGGCGAGAGGGGTTGGCGTCGCGCTCTGGCACGTGTGTGGTGGTGGCGGTGGAGTCCAGGAGGTGATGATGGCTTTTGGGAGCTCCCGAAAAACACAACAAAAAATAAAAACATGTACAGTGGACACAGGGACTGAGAATCATGGCATGTGAGAGTGTACAGCAGTGGCTGTGGATCCCACCAAAGTAGTACACAAGATACTGCCTGCGTGTCACTAAAATAGTATAACCACATGGTCATATAAATTGAAACAAACAACCCTACAAACACAGACAAGCACAAAACTAGTCCCCTGCACACTGACAAAGCATAAAATGATCGGGTTGGGGTTGCCATTAATGTGAATAATCCATCAGTTAATGTAATGTTCTGTATCCTCGTATCTGAATCCATCTGAGCAGGATATCTAATATATGATCAGTTTGCAATGATGCCATCCTGGAATGAAGTGTAGACATGGACGTTTTAAGTCACAGATCGACAAAACTGTGTGTGTGTGTGTGTGTGTGTGTGTGTGTGTGTGTGTGTGTGTGTGTGTGTGTGTGTGTGTGTGTGTGTGTGTGTGGTGATGTGCTTTGTAGTACACACTATGCGTGAAAGGCTCTCAAGTTTATTTTTGGCCATGGTGCTTTCTCTAATGCCAAACTTCATGTATTTCATTTGTTGTGTAAATGTGGATATCACATATTCATGATAGCAGATGTGGTGAAAAAAGGAAGGAATTCTTTTCATTTAGTGATAAACAAGACCTCTCTTCTCTGCCTCCTCCACCTCTTCATCTTTTCTCTGCTGCTCTTGGACTGTTTCTCTCTCTCTCTCTCTCTCTGCTCTCTCACTCCCTCGCTTTGCTCCTCGCTCTGCTCCTTTCTGCGGCTCTGTTTTCTACTCTCTCCCACTCGCTTTCGTTCGCTCCTCATCTTTTTCCCCCGCTCTGCACCTTCCTGGAAAGAGCGCCTCTCCCACACTCCCTCTCCCTTAGTCGCGCTCTCTCTCTCTCCATCTTTCTCTCTCTCCATCTTTCTCTCTCTCCATCTCTCTCACTCACTAATTGCCACAGTGCTCCTTGATAGAAATCAATGTCCTGT
>NW_027468774.1:27753056-27988056 GCF_046254945.1 Alosa pseudoharengus | reverse complement strand
GTGTGTGTGTGTGTGTGTGTGTGTGTGTGTGTGTGTGTGTGTGTGTGTGTGTGTGTGTGCGCGCGTGTCTAAGACCTGTCTGTGGGATTGCTCAGTCTGCGCTGGTTTGGCCTCCAAGGTAAGGCCCCCCCCCCCCAAGTCAGCACCAACACAGATACACACGCGGGCACTTTTCCTCGTATACACACAGTATTGATTTCTGCCCTTTTTTCGCAAGCCAAAGCACACTTGGAAACTATTGTCAAACAAGCTGTGCCGGACAAAACTGCCCATCAAACAACAAACCTGTATCACTATTACATTAAGCTGCTAACCTAAAGCAAAGCAGAGAGGCATTTTTTTTTACTGTTTTTCAAAATTTTTTGGTAACACTTTACTTGAAGGTATCTACATAAGAATGACATAACACATAACACATCATGACACATGAACCTTAACCCTAACCTCTAACCCTAACCCTAACTTGTCACAACAAAAACGGAATGACACTCAATGACAGAAGCGTTATGTCATAAATGTTTATGACTTGTTTATAATTGTTTATGACACGTTCATGACGGTGTCATGTCACTCTTATGTAGATACCGTCAAGTAAAGTGTAACCCTTTCTTTACATAAAGAAGGAAGTGTCAGTTCTTCTTCATCTAACTGTAGACAAAAACAATAACGTGTCCATTTTTCTCTAACTAAACCTCTCAAACCAACTGTTTTCACATCTGACAGCTTGTCTTTACCACCACTTTTTACCACACAGATATTAAGGACTGATCATCATCAGTTCCTACGTATGGAAAAGAAGTCTGGACGCTCACTATGACTTCATGATGAGGAAAGGCGATTACAGTCAGCTCTCCACACAGTCAGTATTAATCCATTAGCCTACATAGCTACTCAGGGGGGCTCCAGAACACTGGGGCTGCAGTCAGATGACATCTCCGTCATCCAGTCCAGACGTGGCGCCGCGGCTGATTCATGAGGCTCATATCAGGGGAATGAGATCACTGCTAGCGCTACATGCTACTCTAGCACTGGACGGGATGGCAGTTGGAGCTAGCGCTCCAGTGCCAGCCAGTAGCGTGCATACAGGGCAGTGGATGGGTACATAGAGTGTGGTAACTTTACACAGCAATGGCACCTCAATACAGAACGATGACAGAGGCTTGAGCTAAGGGAAGAGAGGTCTCATGCCACTGGAGGTGAAAGGTCAAATCTGTCTGCATGAATATCTAGACCAGACATGCGTGTATATATATTTGTGTGTGTGTGTATTTGTCTGTCTGTAGGTGGGATTTTGAGTAAGAGCTTGAGATCCGCCTTTTTGTGATTGGCCATGAGGCCTACTGCGCCCCCAGTGGCTCGTGAATTAGGACACTCACATCCATAAATATTTCAGCCTCCTTCCTATATAGGTCAGGTTCTCTCTCTCTTTCTGTCTCTCTCTCTGTCTGTCTCTCTCTTTCTTCTCCTGCCTGTCTGCGGCTCCATGATATGTGCACTTCCATACTTTTTCGTGGGTCGGGGCGAACATCGAGCGGGAATGGCGTAGAATGTGTGTGTGTGTGTGTGTGTGTGTGTGTGTGTGTGTGTGTGTGTGTGTGTGAGTGTGTGTGTATGTGTGGCCGGCAAGGATGCCAGGGGCTCAACGGCATGCCTGGAGTGAGAGAGAAAGCAGCGGCGGTGGCGGTGGCTATCATCTCCGTCACAGCCTTCGACGGCGTCTCAGAGCTCACAGAGTTCACAGTCGCTCAAGAAGCAGGTTGTGAGGCAAAGTGTAGAATGAGAAACAGAGCGAGAGAGAGAGAGAGAGAGAGAGAGAAGAGAGAGAGAGAGAGAGAGAGAGAGAGGGAGAGAGAGAAGAGAGAGACAGAGACAGAGAGAGAGAGAACGAAAGCCTCCCAAACTGAGGGGGCATTATGTAAGACCATATGACCAGATCTGCCACAACAAAGCCGGAAGTGATGCGACTCTGGGAAAGCTCAACGACGGCATCAGCAGGCATCATGAGATAGCGCGTGCACGCACACCCACACACACACACACACACACACACACACACACACACACACACACACACACACACACACACCAAAAATAAATGACTACAGGTACTGTATCTCTTCTCAAAATATATCAGCTAAAATGACAGCATCACCACTGGCTATGAGAAAAGAAAAGACAGCTTTGTGTGATGCTCTGTAGCATCTATGCTTTCATACAGACAAACACACTCTCTCATTTGTATAAGAACACAAGCACTCCCCCTCCTCTCTTTCTCTCTCTCTCTCTCTCTCTCTCTCTCACACACACACACACACACACACACACACACACACAAACAAGCACGCACAAGTACCGCGAGCGAGGCGAGCAGGCTGTGCTTTTGATACGGCGCTTTGGCGAGTGTGCAGGCTTCGCAGCTGAGGCAGCCAGTTCACACATCCACACACACACACACACACACACACACAAACACACACACAGTTATATAAGCGCCGAGAGCCGGAGTGGAGCGCAGCGCTGAGAAGCGCCACTGGGTTTTTAGATCATGCCGTGTCAGAACTGCAATCTTCCAGCGGGCTCGTAGGGCTGAGTAGGGCAGAGTGGGTAAGGGAGAGAGGGGGAGAGAGAGAGAGAGAGAGAGAGAGAGAGAAAGAGAGAGGGAGAGAGAAAGAGAGATAGAGGGAGAGAAATGGGGAAGAGAAAAGACAATGAGATGGATATAGAGCGAAAGAGATGGGGAGAAAAATTAGATGAGAGGAGGAATGAGATGAGAGGAGGAGGGGATAAGAAGAGGAAGAGCAGAAGAAAGGAGAGAGAAAAGAGAGAAAGGTAAAGGGAAGAAGGTGGATGGGGTGTATACAACCAAATAGTAGGAAAAGAAATGGCTATGACAAGAGATTAGGCCAGTGGTGTCTGTGTGTGTGTGTGTGTGTGTGTGTACGTATACATGTGTCTGTCATTGTGAGTGTGTATATGACATTGACAGTGTGGGCTTTGTGAGTGGGTCATGGCTGGAGGTCTGCTAGGGGTCAGAGACTGAAGAGGCACTGGCTAATAAAGACACACTCACTCTGGCCTAAACTGGCTGAGACTGGATACCCCCCACACAGACACACATACACACACACATACACACAAAGAGACATGGGTCAAAAAAATCAATAGGACTGGGGCAGGCCTCTCTTAATGGACTATGCTGAATGATGGCGGGAGCATTCTAGTCATATTGTTGTGTCTGTGTCTGTGTCTGTGTGTGTGTGTGTGTGTGTGCGTGTGAGAAGAGATGCAGAGAGAAAGCAAGAGAGAAAGATAGATCAAGATAAACATGGGTGATGAAGACCCTACTTGTAGAAACCCCATTGTGCAATACCCAGGAGGGAGTCCCTCTTTCCTTCTCTATCTCTCTCTCTCTCTCTCTCTCTCTCTCTTTCTCTCTTTCTCTCTCTCTCTCTTTCCCAGCTGCACATGGGGGAGGGGCTAGGCATCCAGTCATCCTGTCAGGCAGCCCGAGGCCTGGGCCAGGGAACACCATCATGTGACCAGGCCATGGCCGCGTCACCTGACCCAGGGTTCCTCTGGTCCGCTGGACCACTGGTTATAATGCACTCGCTGGTACTCACACAGGCGTGAGGACAAGCCTGCGCCGGTGGGAAACACTGCTACTGCACATCAGATCCAGCTGATGGAACACACACACACACACACACACACACACACACACACACACACACACACACACACACACATGAATGTACACAAACATTATATCTAGCCTATACTGTACTTATACTTAAATATACTTAATATACTTATACTGATGGAAAAGTCAGTATAAGTATATTACTTGCACTTGTAGCCAGAGACGGATCTTTGAGAGGCTGCATGACAGATTCTCATTTAATTTCATTCACTTAGCTGATTCTAATATCCTTCCGGTACCCTTATCCGGCACCCTTCCGGTACCCTTACCTTCCGGTAAACTTATATTTTACTGAGGATATACTGAGAGTATACTATCATGAACATGACAAATTGGGCTAGAAATTAATATCAGTAGTGTGCGGCAGTAGCTAAGGAGGTAGAGGAGTTGTCCAGGAACCGCAAGGCTGCAGGTACGAGCCCAGCTCCTCTTGACAAAACACTAAACCCCAAAAGTGCTCCCGATGTGCCAGTTGGCGCCCTGCATGGCAGCATACGCCATTGGTGTGTAATATAAATGCAGTGTATAAATAAGCAATATAAATTGTTTATTAGTAACAGTAGATCTGTTCACTTGTAGTGCACCTAAAAGTTTACTACTTTAACTTTAACTAAAAGGTGTGCTAAAAGTATTTAACTAGTATCTTTACTAGTTTACTTTCAGTATAGTTACTCACTATAAGCTACTCTTATAAACTGAATGTGGGCCAATTTAGTCCAAAGAAGTATGGAAATTATACTTTAACTGCACTTCAGTTTACTTGATAAAATTAATTTTAAGTATACCTTTTTTTGGTAAGGATGGTTTACACTACTGTAGAAAATGTGCCTTGTCCATCACCTTTCAACACACTAGGTATCTCTACCTCCTCGGCTATGCAATGACTGGGCAGGAGAGTGAGTGTGTGTATGTGAATCGGCATGCAACTGCCAACTGTGCCAACTCAACTGTGGGACTGTGCCATTGTGCCCATGCCGACCACGTGTGCATGTTTTGGCTGCTGCGGGCCCCTGGCACACAGACTGTCTGGATGGTCAGGACCGCACCAACACTAGAGGGGAGGCAAACAATTGTAACCCAATATGCGCTCTGTCCATCTGAGGGACAAAGTGGTGGTGATGGTGGTGGTGATGGTTTGGTGGTGGGGGTGGAGGTGGTTAATTGTTGCTCTGATGTCATCAGGCCCCTACCTCCCCTCACTCTGCTGCCGTCCTATTGGAGTATTAGGGACAGACTTTTACCTCCAACGTTTGGGTATTTGACACACATTCAGCTGAGCTTCCTGCTCATCCTCACCACCACCACCACCACCACCCTTGCCTGTCACCAAATTCAGTCAGTGGGTGAAGTCAATACAATGCTGTAAGATCTCACTGAATATTATACAGTGCTCTGTTTAAAAACAAACAGTTAGGAATTTTGGTTTACAACTAGCCAACTAGCCAGGTAAAATATGAACTCCACAGCAACACCAACAATAGCACAGTTGGTAGTGATGAATGCTGCATGGCCTGGGTGGCTTGTGGCTCAAATGTCATATACCATCAATAATGAAAGAATGAATTTGGAGATTATACCAAAACTAGATGTCAGGAAAAAATACTTTAAAAAGCTGTTAATTGTATCATAGTGTTTCTTGAAATCACTGTAGGCACATTTTGCCAAAACAAAAAACACTAATCAAAACAACATAGCAACTCATTTAAACCAGGCTTACAGCAGAGTATTGTCTCTTACCAACTGAAACCTGCAGAAGGTGATGATGGCGCTGTTTAATAATCTCATTCTCTGCAGCCAGAGCACATTTTATGTTTATTAAGTCGTTTGCATGCGTAGTGACCTACCTTATAGGGATGCTATGAGAACTTCATATGGCTGGCCATTAATATAAAGCCATATGTAAAATTTCTGATTCAAATTTCAGGTATGTTAGCTTAAACTAAACAAAGATAATGCAAAATGTCACATATCTGACAGTAAATTGATCTAAAAAGAGATGTGTACTGTGTTATGCTTTTACTGTAAGTGATATAGACAAAGAACTGTATTGTATATGTGATATGCGACAAGTGTAAGTGTGTGTGTGTGAGTGTGTGTGTGTGTGTGTGTGTGTGTGTGTGTGGGCAAAGGCAGAGAGAGAGAATCGGAACAATATGAAATAGGTTTATATTCACAACACATTTGTGCCAATAACACATTATTTGATTTGAGAGAGAGTAAGTAGTGAATTGTGTGCTTGTGTAGAGATGGAGAGATACAGTGTGTGTTATGGTGTATGTGTGTGTGTGTGAGAGAGAGAGAAAAAGAGAAAGAGAGAGATTAATTGTATAAGGGAGTAAGAGACAGGTAAAGACAGTGTGTGTGTGTGGGTGTGTGTGTGAGAGAGAAAGAGAGAGAGAGCGAGAGAAAGAGAGAGATTAATTGTATAAGGGAGTAAGAGACAGGTAAAGAGTGTGTGTGTGTGTGTGTGTGTGTGTGTGTGTGTTTTGGGGAGCAGAGCAGCAGCATGGCGGTGAGGCAGGCCGGATTAATAAGCGTTTGTAGTATTTAATCAATGCGGCCGCAAGCAGAGGCACCTGATTAGCATGACCCTGTCCTGCGCATCAGCACATTCAAGGTTGTGGGAGGCTGATTACTGACGAATGCTAATTTCCTTTCACATCGCTGTCAATGACAGAGGTGGGGGGAGCGATAAGGGCCCCATCTCATCTTTATTCATATTTCATGTGTGTGTGTGTGTGTGTGTGTGTGTGTGTGTGGTACGAAGCACATATGTTTATTGCATATATTTGTATAGCTTTACACCATGTGCATCTAATAGGTGTTAGAGCTGCAATCTATACATCATCGTTTGCAGTCAGCTGATGTATTTGCTATGAAGAGAATACACGCGGTGTGCTGTGTGCACTTTTGAGAGGTCAGTATGAGATAGCCTTTTATGTCTGTTGGTTACAAGATGGATGTGTGCATGTGTATAGTACTACCATTGGTTTGTTGACTGCCAAGTTTGATTTTGCATTTTGCATTTTTGTAGTGTTTAGCAGTGATTTGATGTTCCTGGTGACGCTACAGGTTTGGAACACACACTGTATAGTCAGTGAATCTTAGCTGTTGGAGGCTGCAGAGTGTGATGGTGATCATTGCAACCACACATAGATAAGCATGTGTGTGCTGCTATTGGGGTTGCTGGTCAAGCAAGCATGGCGTTGCGCTTGCTGAAAGGGTTGCAGTCCGGTAAGTACCTGCGAACCGGTGCACTGCGGCTGCGATGTTGAGCTGTGTTTGGTGTGGGGGGGGGGGGGATAATAGGAGTCAAGAAGAGCCCCCTCTGGAGGGTCAGCGAGTTCACCTGCACCTGCCTGTCTCCCTGCCAAGGCAACCTCTACAGCAGAGGAATTTATCAATGCCCTCCCTCCTCCTTCGTTTCTCTCACACTTTCTCTTCTCACGCTTTCTTTTGCACACACTCTTGTACACACAATCGCTCTCTGTCCCTCTCACACACACACTTTTTTGGTCAAGGACAGTAATAGGGAAAAGAGGACTCTAGAGAGTTGGTAGAAAGGTCATTTGTGAGATAATGTGTATGTATGTGTGTGTGTGTGTGTCTGTTCGTCCATGTCTATGTGTGTTCGTCTACATCTGTGTGTGTGTGTGTGTGTGTGTGTGTGTGTGTGTGTGTGTGTGTGTGTGTGTACGTGTGTGTACGTGTGTATGTGTGTGTACGTGTGTGTGTGTGTGTGTGTGTGTGTGTGTGTGTGTGTGTGTGTGTGTGTACGTGTGTGTACGTATTCAAACGTGGAAGCCTACCGCAGGGCAGGAAAATCATGGTAACCTTAGAAAGATGCCACAAGGGGTGTGTCGCATGCTGGCCAACCTCCAGCCTTGTAAAAAAAACACCATCAAATCAGCGACCTCTTCACTAATCAGGCATCTCCGTACAGCCCGGGGGTGACCCCCACGCACCCCCATTCCTCTTGGCTCCGCCAGGGGGGGAGAGGGGTGAGTACCTCTGGCCATCCCCGGCGTTTAGCGTGAGCGCGAGGTCAGTGCTTTAATTTGGGGGGGTCATCGCTCTGTGGCGCTCTGAAGGCGAGATTGACAGCTCGTGATCGCCCAGACTTCATCCCGGACGGACGGCAGGGGGGGCAAGTGCGGGGCTGCGGGCCTCATTTATGCCACGCTGGCCAAAAGGGGGGAGGGCTCCTGACGTGGAGGAGGGTTTCAAACAGCAGTTCAGTTCAGTGGAATTAGAAGTTTTTGATAGAAGCAAAAGTTGGTTTGTCCGTTGTATGGTAGGTATCTATCTATGAGAATTGTGTGGTAGGAGCAGGCTTCACTCAGTTTTTTATTTATTTTTAACACAATAAACACGGTTGTATGCAAAGTGCGGCCTTTTCTTCTTTGGTATTACTTATAAGGCGCTAAGCCGAAACACGTCTGTGCAATAAACACGGTTGTATGCAAAGTGCGGCCTTTTCTTCATAGGTATATATCTATCTATCTATCTATCTATCTATCTATCTATCTATCTATCTGTATGTCTGTCTGTCTGTCTGTCTGTCCATCTATAAACCAAACATGGTACAGTTACAGTACAGTGTATGTCTTTTTGTCTGCACCATCAGTGGCCACCATGGACGTCATTACGTTGCGCCACACGACACGAGCCAGTCTTTTAGTCAGCCTGTTCAGTGAGCATAAATTATCAGTGTCCCCGCCCCAGACGTTTGTGCCCTCCATCGCTGTCCATACAAACACTGGGGGTGAAACTGGACAGTGGCCTCGCCTCTCTGGTGCCTGGTGCTTGGCTCTGAGGAGGTCTGGGTGAAGTGCATCAGTTGAGCACTGTACACCAACCCCCATCCACACCCTGCAAAAATATTCTCTTCCATCGCTTTGGAACCCAGCCAGCAAACAGTATGCTTCTGATAGATAGATAAATAAATAAATAAAAGCACACACATGCCTTCTCCCTGAATCCCAGCCAACTGGCAGAGCTCTCTTTAGGCGCTATCTCTGAATCTCATACATACATTAAGACAGCATAGTGCTTTGGCTACACTGCAGAAGTGGGTAGTATGTAGCTTCTCTAAGTGCAAAACGCATAGGGGTCCTTCAGGGTGTCTCTCACTCTCTCTCACACTCTTTCTCTCTCTCTCTCTCTCTCCCTCTCTCTGTCTCTCTGTCTCTCTCTCTCTCCTGTGAGGAGGAGGCTAGTGCGGAGTGCCGGGGGGAGACTTGGCACGCTCTTCCTCGGTTGGAGCTGCGCTTCTGCTGGGAGGTCGTTGTGAAGGTCACCGCGCCATGGTGACCGAGCGTGCAGCGTTTTAGCACATATGAATGCACAGCGCACATCCTTGCGTCTACGCTCACCCACGCCACTGATGAAGTGTGTGCGCTACAAACATCCAACTGATTTATGGTGTGTGTGTGTGTGTGTGTGTGTGTGTGTGTGTGTGTGTGTGTGTGTGTGTGTGTGTGTGTGTGTGTGTGTGTGTGTGTGTGGTTGGGGGCGGGAGTTGTGGCTCAAAAGGATTTCATTGTGTTTTTTATAAGGAAATGTAAAGAACTAATTTCACGCCAGGCCTAATAAAGTTTATAACTACTTAGACCGTAGATATATCAGCTGTAATAACGCCATCAACATGGCTCAGGCAGAGCTGCTGCAACTGAGAAACCGTGCACGCTGAAAGTAGCATATTTCAGATGGGCTGTGGTTTACACACACCAGCACAAGTATGCAAGTCTAGCACTTCAAAAGTGATATACCGGTAGGTATTTTGAGCAACACAAAATACACCCAGAGGGGCACTTGAAGAAATCACAAGGAATATAAAAACAAAAACGAAAAAACTCAACAACAGCTGCAGCAGCGTGCAGGTTCTCAAAGGCCTGGATGGCCCTGACCTCTCTCTCTCTCTTTCTCTCTCTCTCTCTGTCTCTGTCTCTCTCTCTCTCTGTCCGTCCTTGGAGAGAGGAGCTCAGACCGGCAGCACGCTGCCCCTGGGGAGACCTCCGGGAACATCGCTGTCACCTTGAGCCTTTGCGGTTCAGAGCCCTCTGTGCAAGTCCACAGTCGATACCTCCGTCCGCTTTTTATATCTCTCCCTCTCTCGCTTTTCCTTCGGTGAGAGGGCATGGTGGGAGAACTGAAGAGGGTGGGTGACTGGCTGGTGCTGGGTGGGTGGAGATTGGTGAGAGAGAGGGGAGGTAATGGCTCTCTCACAGGTAATACTGTGTGACTGGCAGTGTGAAGGACCCCAGCCTCCTGTGGGCAGAGGGTTTGGAGAGGAGGGGAGAGGGCAGGGACAGAGGCAGGGTCATCAACCAGTGCGTGCCTAAATATTTAATCATGGCTCAACACCTGCAACTTAACACCCTGCAGATGGGGGCGAAGAGAAAAGAGAGACCGCGATGGAAAGAGAGGCGGAGAGAGGGATGGAGAAAGGGGATGAGTGGAGAAAGGAGAGTGGGTATTTCATTTCTCCCAAATCTAAAATTGCACCTGATTGACACAGGAGCAGATAGGAAAACAAGTGGAACAAAGACGAGACGTATAGAAAGAAAGAAAGAAAGAAAGAAAGAAAGAAAGAGAGAAAGAAAGAGAGAAAGAAAGTAAGAAAGAGTGAGTGGTAGAAACGGGGAAAGCTGTGCAATGTGCGGTATGGTTTAGGGTAGAAATCATTAGAGACAGACCTGCTCACAGGAAGGTCAAAGAGAAGAAGAAAATGAAAATAACATTCATAAATATGACCAGGCCCTGTCATCTAATAGCCCTAATTTGTGTGGCTAGGTGGATAGGTGACCGCCCGAGTCACATGCTCTCTCACCACCTTTCATGATGGCATGTGTTGCGCTCTACGCTACATGAACTCCTCCACCACTTAGAGACTATATATGTAGGCTATATTTATCTTCGAGTGCTCAGTCGCTATGCCAAGGTCACGAGGGAACAAGTGGTAATGAGATGTATGGTTTTCACGGTGCCAGGTCGTAAGTCCCTTTTGATGAAGTATCTGCCACATGACAAGGGAGAGAGAAAATGTGAATCCAGCATGGCTGGACGATGCGGTGTCCAGCTTAATTGTGAAGGCAGCCTGCGTTGATTAAGCAACGATTTTTCTCTCCACGCGTGCTTGCCTGCAAAGACACCGCAAGGGCAACCTGGGAAACGCAGCGTGGCGGTAAGCAAAAGCGGGCATCCTCCGCAGACAAAGCAGCCGAAGCCAAGATTTTAGCCCAGATAGCAGACAGCTATGGACAAGGCCCGGCTTTGGGCCGGATGAGATCCATCCACGACTCAGCCTTGGTCAAGGATGTCATTATTTATTTCAGATCTGTAGAACCATCCAAGCCTCCAACGGAGCACCTTGGCAAGCAGAGAGCCGCATTATCAGTGAGCGGAACTTTTTTTTTTCTTTTTTGCTGCGGTCCCGTCCCGTTCGGAGCTCGCTCAATCTGCACTGCTGTCCTGTGCTTACAGTCGGTGCCTGTGTGTGGTACCACGCAGAGGGGCTTCGGAGTTCACGCAGCACCGCAAGCTCTGCTTCATCAGCAGCAGCAGCACTTCAGAGATGGAGAGAGAGAGAGAGGGGGGGGGGAAGAAACAAAAAGAGATGGGCAAAGACAGGGAGAGATAGGTTGAAAGACAGAAATGGGTAGAGAGAGAGAAGGCGAGATGGGTAGAGCAAGACTGAGATGGGTGAAGAGAGAGAGAAAAAGAGAGAGAAGGGTAGAAAGAGAGAGAGAGAGAGATAGAGAGAGAGAGAGAGAAGTGGGTGGGGGTAGTGCGGGTGGCTGAGGTGGGGGCTGCTGAGTCCGCAGTATGATGGAGATGAGGTGAAAGTAGTGAAAATTTAAGCAGCAGCCTGATGAGAGTCTGAGTTTGCATGTTAAACAGATAGTGAGGAGCCAGAGAAAGTGAGAGAGCACAAGAAGGCATGCATGCATGGGAGAGGGAGAGATTAGATGAGTGAGGAAATGGAGGGGTGAAGAGAGAGGTACAGAGAGGAAAAGTGCACCTGTGGACCAGTCAGGAAAGGAAGGACAAGGTAACGGAGGACAAGGACAGTCACCTAAAGCAGCAGTGAAAAAATGTGCCATGTTTTGAGATAAGGTTTTTAAAGGAATCTAGTTTTGGTATCCATTTTGGTGGTATGTGGTCATGTAAAGGACTGTTAAACATACCCTTCAATCCCTCCATCCATATGCCGTAGGTGGTTCATCCATCCGAGCCAGAACACCCTGCAAGAATGTAAGAAAGATTTCACAGCACAGCATTGCCAACTGCATTGCCAAAAGACATGTATGAGCATGCAAGCAAGCTTCATGTCAGTGCCAATTGGCAAGTTAGTGGTGTTTAAAGTTTAGACAGTGCGCTAGTTATAGAAACTCTCTGCTGGTGCTGCAAATACAACTCAGACTTCAGATAAAAAAAATTCTGTATCTCGCTCAAATCAGATGCATAGCAACTCCAGGATATTGAGTTTACCCTCTGGAGTCAAGGGGCAGATTCAGGCAATTGCGTTTCATGTGAATGAGGGAGTAACATGATAGCTGGAGGTACACTGACTGTTTTGTGGAATGTGGATTCCTTGAACTGAAAGGTATAAAGATGGGTCTGTCTTCTTCAGATATAATACATGAATCATGGAATATTTAAACAATAACTCATTAAAATGCCCCTCTTCAAAACATTTCAGCTCTTATAAGTTGTGTAAAAAGGTGTAAAAGGCATATGTGACCCAGTATGAGCAGCGTTTGTGGAAGGAAGGCCTCACTGGAGAAGTCTCAGTCAAAGAGCACACACAAACACAACACACATACTGTAGAGAGAGAGAGAGAGAGAGAGAGAGAGAGAGAGACAAACACACATACACACACACACACACACACACACACACACCACACACACACACACAAGCACACAGAGATTACATGGTGTTGCTGAAGACATTTGCACTGCTGACAAAGTGTTGATTGTGCTGTGCTGTGAGCGAGGGGAGCAGATGCTAAAACCACTGCGTGTAATTGCTTCTCTTTCCCTCCTCCCTTCATCTTTATCTCTCTCTCTCTCTCTCTTTCTCTCTCTCTCTCTGTCCTCCCATCCTCAGGTGCGGTGCGAGCGTCCAGCATCTTCCCCATCCTCAGTGTCATCCTGCTCTTCATGGGTGGGCTGTGCATAGCCGCCAGTGAGTTCTACAAGTCCCGCCACAACATCATCCTCAGCGCCGGAATCCTCTTCGTATCCGCAGGTGAGAACACACCACAAGAGAGACAGCAAAAGACAGAAAGAGAGGATGGGGGACAGAGTGAAAAAGAAAAGGAGAGAGAATATTGGAGAGGTATAGTGGTTATTGGATATAATCATACAGGTAACATGCTTAAGTGGCATATTTTGAATAGGTCATGTGTTAGCCATAACATGTCTATGAATGCTATTGGATGCACAGCACTGAGGTATTCCAATAGTAAAACATTAACACAAGCCAGGAGTCTGACTACAGTAGAATCAGTGTACAGTACTGAGGCAGGATGACAGCTTGACACCCCTCAGAAAGACGCTCACTACAGAACTCTCTGTTCTTTTTTCCCTCTTTTTTCCCATTTCTTTTCTTCTGATCCTGTTGCTAGGCTAAGAGAAACCCATTGGGGATTAAACTCTAAAAATATGTTGTCCCTGACACACTTTCCCAATGATCCATCATCATGGCTTTACACTGTCACACACGACTTCTCAGTAGCGCCTTTTGGCTTGGGGGGGAGGGCAAATTCTGGACCAGATATGGGCCTAATCTCCACCAGGTCCGGGCCAGGTCCGTCCTGCTCCACCCGCTCGAGCGTCCGTCTGCTGTCTGAAAAAAGAATGGTGTGGATTTCAGTGCGGGAGGACAGAGAAACGTTTAGCTAACTCATCCCCTTCTCCGTATCACCTCCTGTCCTTGACTTAAACGTCCAAATCCTCCAAAGACACTTTGTTGCTTAAGCTGAAAAGTGTTTAGTGTGTTATTTGGTGCAAATGAATCATCATGAGTGGCAAAGCAATTTGAGAGAAGGACCTCGCAGCAGACATAAGTTTAAAAACTTAAATTTTACGTGTTGGATGTTCGTCATACTCATAGTCCCAATGGCCTTGCAATGCCACTACTTAGAGTAAAGAGAGTTTCCACACTATGTAATGCCAATGTAAGGAAACCTACATACAGTACTGATACATTAAATTGGAGAAAATGTGTAAATAATAGGTCTCTCATTGCAATACATTGATGTCCTTGTTCTCTACTCTCTATCTCATTTTCACTGTTAACCCCACCAGGTCTCAGCAACATCATAGGCATCATCGTTTACATATCAGCCAACGCGGGGGACCCCTCTAAAAGCGATAGCAAGAAGAACAGCTACTCGTACGGCTGGAGCTTCTACTTCGGCGCGCTTTCCTTCATCATGGCCGAGATGGTGGGCGTGCTGGCCGTGCACATGTTTATCGACCGGCACCGGGAGCTGCGGGTCGGGGCGCGCGCCGCCGACTACCTCCAGGGCTCGGCCATCACCCGCATCCCCAGCTACCGCTACCGCTACCGCCGCCGCTCGCGCTCCTCCTCCCGCTCCACGGACCCGTCGCACTCGCGCGACACCTCACCCGTGGGCCTCAAGGGCTTCGGGGCGCTGCCCTCCACCGAGATCTCCATGTACACGCTGAGCCGAAGCGGCGGCGGCGGCGGCGGGGGTGGGGGCGGAGGGGGAGGCGGAGGCGACACCCTCAAGGCCTCGCACGGGACACCTACGGCCACCTACAACTCGGAGAGGGACCACAACTTCCTGCAGGTCCACAACTGCATCCAGAAGGACCTGAAAGACTCGGCCAACGCCGCCAACCGACGCACCACGCCAGTATGAAGGGGGGGAGGGGGGTAGCCTGGCCGACCCTGACCATCGGGGGAAGAGATGATGGACACAGAGAGAGGGGGGGAGGAGGAGGAGAGAGAGGGGGAGTAGATATGCCCAGAAATCTGATTTATGTTCAATAGATATTTTTTGAAAGGTCATAACATGTATGCATGATTTTCCCCCATTTGCCACAGATGAAGACATTTTGTCTGGGTTGTGATACGAGAATCAGAATGTTGGGTGCTTTGGGTGAGGGGAGGGAGGGGAGGGGGTGGGGAGAGTGGGAGGGATGTCATTCTGGGAGGTGGGGGCATGGTGAAGGCGGTGTGTCTTAACAGGGAGGTGATAGCTTGCGAAAAATTCTACCATTTTTGTTTTCTTTTGTCTCCTTTTAAAAATCCCAATTTGGTCAACACAGATGTATATCGATGGGGTGGCAAGCTATTCCTCCCTCCCGCCTAAACACTGGCCTCTTTTAATTCATTGACATATTTATTAGTTTATTTATTATTTGCATAAAAAAACTGTGAACCAGTGCAGTAGGGAATTCGGTAATGAATAGCCCAACCTGCATACTCTTACAAAGGTACTATATATAGTATATATATATGTATTAATTTTATAAATAAATTAAGTTAATAATCAAGACTTTCCTGAAGCAAAAAAATCTACAAAAAATACAAAAACAAAAACAAAAGAATCTACAAAAGGAACAACAATTTCAATTTAAGTGCTGTGGGTGATATTTTACGAGAAAAAAAGACTCATTTTCATGAACTATGGCAAGAGGAAAAGAAGGAAGCTTCACAGAGACTTCAACACAGAGATGTTCAAGCCAGGAGGACTGGAGACCACCATCCTTAATAGGAATATATGGAGAAAAAGAGACCAGAGAACAAAAACAAAAAAATCTATTCTTTTAAAAAGAACCTTCTCGTCTTTTTCTGTCCCTGTTCGCTTTCTTTTTTTGTTGTTTTTTTGGTTGTCATGGGAGCGCAAACGCATACGTTGAACCCCTTCACTGACACGCTGAAACAGGGGTCGGAGATCACGCGGAAAGACTCCAGAAACGACTGCCAAAAAAAAAGAAAAAGGAAGGAGAAGAGGGGGAGGAAAAGAGGAGGATGCAGAACACAAAATAAATCCTTACAAAAAATCTGAAAAAAACAGCAAGCAACAGATAAAGTACGAGTTATTACAAGAAACGAAGCTAAGTGACTCACAATTACAGAAATTAAATGCATGCTATAAAATTACAGCAAATCTGCTCTTGACAAACTTATGTTTGAAAGGATAATGATAACTATAGGGGAAAAAATGATGTTGCAAAAGTTTAAAATATTAATGTTTTTGTGATCTTTCTCTTGTTCTTGTTTTTCTTTTTTATCACTATTATTTTGAGCTTTTGGTGATGAACCGAACAATCAACAATGAGAACAACTGCTTTTTTATTTTGATTTGTTTCTTTGTACATGTATGTATGTGTTTTTTTTATTCACACAGCCTTAGTCATTTCTTTATCTCTTTTGATTTCTCATATGTTGTTTAAGATGAAATGAAATCTAAAGGTGCCAAAACAGTATGATCCTAAACTTGGATGCATCAAGTCCCAATGAAATAAAATACCAACCCTAGGGGGGGAAAACATTGTTTCTATTTACATGTCTGTATTTATCTGTCTTTCATATACATACTAATTTAGTGTAATTCTTTATGAAATTACAGATTACAGATTACAGGGAATGCCTAACTTACTCCCAATTACATGGACACATTTACACAAAGTCAGTCAGAACTGCGATATCTGAGTAAGAATGATATGTTATAATTTACACAAGACAAACACACACACATTTGGTTGAGACCTTTACTATAAAGGCAGTCAAAGGCATTAAGAATACTCAGATCCACTCATTACCACACGAAAAGCTCCATCATGGCTTGTGACCAAATGTAACAAATTTTAGACTTATATGCAGCTCCCCCTAGTTGCTGTTTTCAATGTAATATTAGGCCCAACTATTGACCTCTTCACAAGAGGTATTCTGATTAGTGTCTTTTAAAGAGATGTTTAAAGTTGGCAAAAATAAATGAATACATATGACACTGTAGCATCTCTGAGCACAACATAGCCAAACATAGAGGAGTAGAGACCATGGACCTGAAGGCAGGGGGGGGGGGGGGCATCATGAGACCATGAAGTAATTCACTGAATTTGACAAAAAGTGTAACCTACTGTATTAAAATTACAGGCTGTTCCTTTAAATCCGGTCTAACAACATTAGACAGTAGTGTGAACGGCATCCGGTAATCGACTTCCACTGACTTCTCCTAGCAAGATGGCGCCGACCAGAAGAAGAATTTAGGTAATGACATGACTGCAGAAACAGTCCTTTTTATACCCTTTCTGTACACTTCCAAAAGTGAACATTTAAATGACTTTGGTCTGTCTGCATGGATCCTCTCCACATTATCACACATGTGTAATGATATTTTGAGCCTTGTCAGTGAGTTAAATTAGCCATTTACTTTGACATAGGAAACTCGCTCCCAAGGCTATATATGCTATTCCGGTCTTACTCAAAACCCAAAACTACTCTGATTAACATCGTTTTGGTCCTCAACGAACGTTATCACCCAAGAATAGTTGCATTTGACAGTATTTTATGGTGGCAAATAATAAATTAAAAATCAAAGAGAATGTCAGAAATTTGTGAGGTAAGTCGAAAATAGTGGCAATCATAAATTGACAAAAGATGACAAATTGTATTATAGCACTCCACACTTCACCCCTGTGTGTGTGTGTGTGTGTGTGTGTGTGTGTGTGTGTGTGTGTTTCCATAACTTTCTCACACTTTCCTCCCCTGCCTTTTCCTCACAATAAACAGAATACGCCCACCTCGCTTGTAACAGGTCCCGGCAACTCCTTGCACAGCTCTGGAGCCCCCATTACAGCTCATCCTACCCCCGTTACTCCGGCATTGTGTGTCCTCCCCTCCCCTGCAGGTGCTCCCTGCATCTGGGTGGCCTGCATCCTCCACAAGGCAGCCAGGCAGGCAAGGTGGAGGATAAATAAATAAAGCCACTGAACGTACCCTGCTGGTGACATGTTCCTGAAAAAGCAGAACACGGCTTTGCAATAAAAAACACAGGCCACCCCCATCCACCCCCAACGCCATCACACACACAGACACACACACACACACACACAAACATCCTAGCCCGCCGTTGCAGCTTGCATGAAACACAACACCCAACATCCTCCTACACTGCAGACCTGAGAGCAGCGTTTTCACAGACACATGCACCTGTTAGAGAGGCCTTCGTGGAGATAAAAGTGTAAGCATTCCTGTGAGTGTGTGTGTGTGTGTGTGTGTGTGTGTGTGTGTGCGGCTGTGCTGCGGAACGCACTTGGAACAGAATTATACATGTTAAAATCGAGACGGAAAAAGATGGCAGAGGTTGGGGGCGGGAGTGGGGGGGTCTTTTCAGACTGGTGCCGGGTGAGGCGAGTGAGAGTGAGAGAACGGGTGCAGGTTTTTTAAAAAAAAATGAGCTTGTTGGAGCCTAGGAGTGCCTCCATTCCTCTGGGAAATGATGCGAGCGAGTAGCTCTTAAGCCTCTACATCCACCTCCTCACCACCCCACCACCACCCCACCACCAACACCGACGCTCTCTCTCCCTCTCCCCTACCCAGCTGTTGGATTCCTGGTATCTGCGTGAGCACGCTCAAGCTCCAGCGCCCAACTCAGGAGTGGAGGAGTGCCGCACGAGGCGAGCGGATCGCTTCCCAGCCGCTTTGATGTTCCACAAACGAGGTCAGGAGAAGGAAATGGAGGCTTCGAGGAAAAACACAATCCCTCACTCCACTGCCTCAATGAGGGTCTGTCTGTCAGTTAGTCAGTCTGTCTGTGTGACACTTACAGTCAAGTCCTTTCCAGAGTTAAATGTGGACGTGGAACGGCGGTATTGGGGGGTGTGGTGGGATGGGGGGAATGTTCTTCGTGAAGCGCCTCTCTCTTGGAGCGAAGCGGCCGGCGTGTGCCGTCTTCCTGCAGAACCCAAGAAGCAGCCATTTTAGCTGAGCGTTCCCCCCCAACCCCCTTTTGCCTGAGCCGTCTTAAGATGCTGGGGGTGGGAGGAGGGGGAGGCAGAGTGGGGGCCATGAACGGGTGGGGAGGGGTGGGGGGGGGGTGCACTGCAACACTGCAGGCTTGCTGGTGTCTCCTCGCTGGAGCACTCTACTCTTGCTGGGCTCTCTTGTCCTTCTCTTCTCTCTCCTCACTCCCCTGTTCCCCTCCCTCCATCTTCCTCCATCTTGTGGAGCTGACATGTTTGTCCTTAATTTGCCTCTCCCTTTCACAATCTCTCATTCTCTCTCTCCCTCTCAGTGAATCACCCACTTGCATACTATCTCCTCCTCCCTTCCCCCATTTCCCTCTATTTTTCTCTCTCTCTCCCCCTTTCTCACTGTTATTCTCTCCCTCTTTCTCTCATCCCCTCATCCCATTCCCCTCTAGACTTATTCTTTATTGTGTTCCTGCCATCACCCTGCTTACTCACTCCCATTTATCCTCCCTCTCTCACTCTCTCTCTGTCTCTCGCGAACACACACACACACACACACACACACACACACACACACACACACACACACACACACACAAATCTCTCAAGCACACATTTCACTCCGTCCTCTTCCTCTCAGGTCATCACTCCCCCCTCCCTCCCTCATGCATCTAGCTCTTCTCTCTCTTTCACCTCTTCTCTTTTTCTCCCTCTGTCTTTTTCACACACACACACACACACACACACACACACACACACACACACAGACACACACACACACACAAAATCCCCCTCTTTTCTTCCCTCATCGTGTAATGAGATCAAGTGAAACATTTGAATATCTAAATCAAGCCCACGGGAAAGAGCTACATTAGCAGGAAGCGCCGGTGCCATCCACACTGATTTGCACTCCCTGTCGCGGGGAGAGAGACTTCCTCATCCCCACATAAATTCTGTTGTGCGCCTGCCCTCACAATAGGATGGATGTGCCTGTGTCGGTGTCCGTGCGTCCATTCTATTTTTGGGTGGGGACTCTGGTCAAGGTTTCTCACTATGATGCCCCCCCCCCCCTGTCTCTGTGTGTACGTGTGTGTGAGGAGGAGGCTTTCGTTTTGACAGGCTTGGACTTATCGGACTATCGCACGTTGAGAATGCAGCGAGCTTACCTCGGCCTTCACCTCCCCCAGTCACAGTCCAGACAGCGGTGGCATCTGTTCAATCTAATTAGCGCTCAGACAGGGCCTTCTGCTCATCACACAGCCAAGCTAACAAGATACTGTACATGTGTGTGCGTGTGTATACTTACAAACACACACACACATACTCACACACACATACTCACACACACACACATACTCACTCACACACACACACACACACACACACACACACACACACACACACACACACATATGTACTCAAAGACAGATGTCCCTATATGGTTCAAACGTTTAAATCTGTATCAATAGAATTTGTTCTCAAAAGCAAAATACATGACTGGTGTGCATAGTGAACTGGGGCTGGCTGGTTGGCAACAGGGCTGAAGTGTGAGCCTGAGACTGGGGAGCTGGTTTCTAGCTGGCTGCACTGAGCTGCTGGTAGCGTTGGTGTGGTGATGTCAGTGCGGGTTAGCGAGTTAGCATTGTCTGCGGTGCAGAGTTAAGACCTACATTCATCTCTGAGGAAGGCTCAGTCTCCTCACTGTGGCTGCAGGCAAAATAAATGAGTCTCTGTGTGTTTGTGTGTGTGTGTGTGAGTATACTTGTGTTTTATATTCTTGTCTCTCTCCTGTTTCCCTTATTCTCTCTCTCTCTTTCTCTCTCTCTTTCTCTCTCTCTTTCTCTCTCTCTCTCACTCTCTCTTCTCTCCTCTCCCTTTTCCTTTTTGAACTTACCTTCCCTTTATTCTCTGTCCGTTTCTCCCCTCTTCTCCTCCGTTTCCCCCCTCCATCTCCTCCCTCTTCCTGTCGTCCTGTGTGTCAATAGCAGTGTGAGGGATGAGTGCTCACTCTCTTTCCCTCTCTCTCTCTCTCTCCCCCCCCCCTCTCTCTCTTTTCTTTCCTGGTGTGGTGATCAAAGTGCCTGGCGTGTCTCTCTGCAGTGCTGTGTGATCAGAGGGTTGGGGCTGAGGGAGGGGGGTGGGTGGGGGGTGTGCGGGGCAGCAGAGCCGAGCAGAAAGAGAGGAGAAGAGAAGAGAAGAGAGGAGAGGAGAGAAGAGGAGCAGAGCGGAGGCCTGAGGCACATACTGTCCCCTTCTGGCTGGGAATAATAAAGGCACAATTCCCAGCTGCTGCCTCTTGTGTCTGTGGCCCTCGCCAGGGTTGCGTAACTCCTTGATCCTTGCTGCCGATGATGATGACCCCTTTGGCCATTGGAGGGGGTATGGGGTGGGTTGGGGCAGTTGAGATGGTCAAGCCAAATCAAACGTGTTCCTGGGATGTTCCTGTGTGGTGCAGAGCGGTTTGGCTCTGGAGCTCTGAAGTCGGAGACAAGGTGGGTAATCTGACCTGCCTTGAGGTGTTCAATCTTTTAAAAAGATTGTGTGTAATACACAATATGATTTTCACTGTGTGTGTGTGTGTGTGTGTATGTGTGTGTGTGTGTGTGTGTGTGTGTGTGTGCACGTGTGCATACAGTGAGCTTGTGTTTTTTACTGACCTGCCAACAGCTGCAGAGCCTTAACGTGTTACAGTATTTTGGGTCAAGGAGAGTTTGAGGCAACGGTCCACATCACAACTTGGCACGAAACAAACTGCCCCTATTAATGAGCTAGAAGAGGAAGAGGTAACTGAGGCTGTGCAGTTTAGTCATTTATAGATTCACAGAATAATGCTATTAAAGAATGCTCAAATAGGCATACACAGCAAGAGATTAAAAAGCACTAAGCTCTTGTGTATGGTTTCATGAAACAAGTCTTCAGTAAAAAAGAAAATGTGCTGAAATGCACAATGTCTTCTCTGACAGTGACTTTATCATTTTGAATTTGTCCGAGCAGAGCTTTCTGCCGAAAAAAATGGATGAATGCATCGGTTCCAATTTGCGAATGATTTAATGTTTCACTGCTGCATGGTTAACATGGCCTCTAGCTGCTTAATCTGGAGTCACACTGCAAAGGGGGAGGAAAAAAAGATCAAATGCAGCGCTCCGGCACTCCCCCTAGTGGCCATGTTGGGAAGCGCGCAGAGAATCCAGGGCTCTTGACTGGAGGAACGCGGTGTCCGTGGGAACAGGACCAGAATACTGATGCTCTGGTGCAGCAGCGGGGCTGTAGCTGCAGCCTGCCACACCACGACACAAGGCCCCTCTCAATGAAGCCAGCCAGCTTAGGGGGGTAGAAAAAAACCAACAAAAAAAAACACAAACCCACACAAAGACATTTCATGGCAATCTCTGCCTTACGGACAATGATGTCATGAATATTGTCCATGTGGTGTCTTTGTGTGGATTGAATGTCCTGGCACAGTTTGATATGCATCATTCTCTTTAAAGCTGAACAGTAATGCTATCACAGTGTCTCTGAGACGATGGGTGTTCATAGAGCTTGTATGTTTCCGCATTGAGTGTTCTCACAAAAATTCGAAATGTCTTATAATTCACGTCTCACCACCACCGTTCTCACCTTGGTAGTTTTTTTCTAGTATAAAGCAATGGTATCTTTCTCTAGATCCCACACACAAAGCAGCAGGTTTTCTCTACTGCTTCCGTCAAACAGAATGGGCCTGGAGTACACTTACTCACTCGCTCCCGTCCAGCAGCCAGCAGCAGCAGCAGCAGGGCATTGTCGTCGCCACAGTGTGGCTTCACCAGTGGTCTGCAGATGCTGAAGTGACCATCACAGCTGTCCTCTGCTGAAATGGAGCCAGGTGCCAAGAGCAGAGAGGAGCTAGAGGCTACCAGCTGTATCAAAACACTCCGGCACTCATACACACTTGCACACACAGAGAGCGAAGAAGAGAGAGAGAGAGAGAAACAGGCAGGGGACTAAGCAATACTTGACGAGAGGACTAGCGCATATAGGAGCCATTAGGGTAGTCCTGCTGTCCTGGGGATTGGTTTGTGGAATGATAGAATTGGTCCAGCTGATTACTGGTTAAGATGACTGCCTGTCTGTCACAGGGCCCTCAGCTACATCACTCTGCATCTAAGCTGCTCATACTCCCTAAGATATGGCTTTACTTATGCCTTGTGTAAACATCCTCCAGTCAGAGTGAGTGCAATACAACACACAGAGTACATGCAGCATGGGTGAAGTACGCAGCATCATGAACACCTACATCTCACACCTGAGTAAGAGAGATTGCCTTAACTCCTTTTTATCACTGACTTGCTCTTAACATAAATTTAACCTGTCAGAAGGAAACGGAAGAAAATCAACTTGCTAAATCTGGTCTGATTTTATAAATAAATGACTAAAAAGGAAAGAACAACTTTTGGTGCAAGGATAAAAGTAGCCCAGCAAGATGAATGAATAATTGACATTCTCAAAAAAAAAAAAAAAATCAGGAAACATCAACGGTCCAAGGACTACGATCATCAGAAAATAGGGACGACCTTGATGAATCCTTATGAATTTTACAGCCACCACAACAGGGGGGTTGGGGGGAACAGCGGCTCTGTTCTTGCCAAGTGAGCAGAATACTTCCAGTGCCTGCTGAGTGGCACAGTGCAGCGGGGGTGGGGGTTGAGGCCTAAACGGCCTGTGAAGCTGTTCCAGGGCTCTTCTCATTACTGGCCCGAACGGCGCGGGAGGCAGTTTTGCTGTGAGTCGGTGTGGACAAAAAGGGCTTAATTAGGTGGGTTCCCAGTGGATGCAGCTCCAAACACCAGCCTCTTTTTCTCACCATCGCTGTCTCCCAACACACATATATATACACACACACACACAACTTAATCGTTACTCAGTTTGCCCAGTAATGATTGTGTGAGTGTGATGCTTTGAGAAGAGTTCAACATTCTCAGCATTAATGGATTTGTCATCTCTACAAGGATACAGAGGAGTATTTTTGCTTGGACTATCCAGGCATGTATTGAGAATGTGAAGAGTAACTGGGCAAATGCAGCACCCAGGGATTAAAGTGAAAAAAAATCGTTTGACTGAACTTTTTTCAGGCCATAAGTCATACGTTGTTCATATCTACCTATAGAGATAGCACCCCTTTTGCGGTCGCGACCTATTGGTTTTTAATGTACAAAAAGATGCAAACAGCAAAGTAAAGGGAGTATTCGCCTTATTCACACAGCGGCCATTGTTTAAACCAAAACAAGGCTACAGGGTACACTTACTATATAATTAATGCCACCTACAGGTGAATGCATAGAACATAACAATCCTATGGTTTGTGTACCCTGTAGCCTCGTTTTAGCCGCCAATGGCCGCCATGTGAATAAGGCGAATTGAGAGTGTTCTTGATTGAGATTGAGTTTTCCTGATGAACAAAAATATATTTTAGTACCATCCCTGACCATTGCTGATTAGCCATTGCTGTTCTTTTCTACTGCAGCAATATTGTAGAAAGGCTTTAACACACTCTTATTTAATTACTTCAGGCCAAAAGTGTTTAAAGGGGAGACTTTTTTCTTGTTAATATGCAATTCAACACCAAGTAAAATCTATAAAATCAAGTTAGCAAGACTTCCCATTTCCTCATCAAAGTCAAGACTTCCCATTTCCTCATCAGAACATTCTAGATATTGTTCATATTTCCATTTGTTGCCTCATCCGCATTTAATGATAACATGGTAATTTTGAGTTTTACAGACAACTCAGTTTTCCAATGAGCAGCAATACTGTGTGTGCTCATGCAGGAGGTCTGCGCATTTGTAACGACAATCTGGAGACGGCGCTTTTGTCTTCAGCAACAGATTGTATAAGGTTGACAAGAGGTTGCGATATGGTTAAGGACAGGTCGTGTTGCGCTATGAAAGAACATGCGTAGCCTACTTTCTAAACGTAAAAACGGTCAGCCATAGATAAACGTAGCCTACCTCTGTCGTGGTGGCTAGTTGCACCAGGTAGGGAAGATGTCCTGAAGTGCACGAACGTTAACCTTATGGCGGTCTTCTGATTGGTGGCGTGCTAAAACGTTTTCCTATTGCATCCATAAACAATTTTCTTGCAGCGAACCGCGCAAAAGCAAACTCCTGGCACTTTATTTTCTTTACACCATGGCTTGTTAGTTCTCCCCCGTTTCCAACAGCTGCCCATCTGCATTTATTTTTTAACTTTTGACACCTGCCTTCCTTTAGCAACAACGCATCCATGAAAGCTAGTGGCCTTGCCAAATAGACGCACACAAATCATGACGCTAATATGCGAGGTTCTGGTAGGCCCACTGGTTATGGTTTTGTGCTATAAATTAATAATATTTTATAGCAAAGTTTTAAGTTGACTATTTTAATTGTATGGTTATTTTTTGTCAACATACACTCACAACCTATTGTCGTTAAAAGTGAGGCCTAAGCAAAATAGGCTACAAGGCTGTCTGTGCGTCACAAACACTACTGACCCCCTTACTCGACACGCTCAGTCAAAACCTTCCGTCGCAAATTGTGAAAAACATTGTTGTATGTCATAACAGACGGGATAATAAATTCCATAGGCTACGGTTTATATTGCGTCGCTTTACACATAATGTTAGTTGCATTGATTAAAAACTGTAACAATAATAGTAGCCTACATCGGGTGGCATAGCAGGCTATCTGTTCAAGTCATAGGTGACACCCAAAATGAATGACCTCCCCTGACAAGTGTTCGCGATAGTAAGTGTCTACATTGATGCACGGAAAGAACACAGCCTCCGAATTCGCACATAGAGCTCACAATATCATATCCAAAAAAGTTAAACGGATTGGCCAACCTCATCAGCTGTCTCGATTGTGTCACTATAATCCAACTTTTAGACCGTTATAGTCCTCCATACGTGTTCTTTTTTTTAAGCAAACGCCCGAGACAAGTGTGTAGCTACAACATACAAAGCGAAACTCATGGCTGACGTAGGCCGTATAGGACGTATCTTCTTGAGCGGTCACGGATTGAGACACAGAAAGTTCTCAAGAACACTATAGGTCTTTAAACATTTACCTAATATTTGTAGTTGCCTTAAAAAAGGAAAAGCAAAGGGGGAAGTTCCCCCCCCCCCCCCCCCCTCCTATTTTTTTTTCTCATCGGATCTGCATCGATCTCAAATATGACATTTCTAAAATCAAATTGACGGAAATCCGTCCTATGACGGAGAACTTTAATCCTTGAGCACCTACCTAAATTCAGGTGCCACAGCTATAAACATAAATCTAGTTAAACAGTGAGCCTGCGTCGCAGCAAAAGTAACAGCACAGGCAATAACTATTGTTATTGAAGAAACTCGTATTCCGCATATACATAGACAGAAAGCATCTCTCCTTGCAAGGGCAATGCCCTTTGGGTGCGAGCAAGCAAAGACGAGGAGAGGGAAGCAGCTGTGTGGTCAGTGGCCATCTGGACATGGCAGCAAAAGTCGGCAAGCCAGGCCTGAGAAATGGACAGGCTATGAGGGAGGGAGGTTTGGAGAACTGGAAAGTGCCATAATATCAAGAGATCCAGAGACCACAGAACAAACCAATTGTTTGCATTGAATCAATTCAGACAACAGCTGTAGCCCGCATTATTAAGGCCGAGATGTTAAATGTATTAGCTATTAAATCATACATTTTACTAATACTTTTTGGGTAGACCAACAGGAAATAAAAGATTGAAAACCAGTGGTCCAGATGGCCAGAAAAAAGATCTACATGCATATCAAGATGGAGGTCCAAAAACAGAGTAACACAGAGCAGTGCCCCATTCTTCTGCATTAGAGCCCAAGTTCAACAGTTAGGGGCACTTGCCAAGTCACATTGCAATGTTGCAAAACTTGGGAGTTTTATTTTGCAAGAAGTCACATTCTGTGAATGTAGTTTGAGAATGGAGAAAAGGGTGGAAGGTTTCAAAAAATGTTTTAACAATTGTGGAAAACTAAGTTCGCTGAATTTTTTTTGAGCAGTATATATAGTCATGGATCCTACACAATCTGCTTTCTAGGTTTTTCATTGAATGCTATAGCTTTCTATAAAAGGTTCATGAATTTAACAAGTATGCTCAATTTGCACACTGGTGCATTCCTAGTGTTTACATGCACAACCTGCACAGTAATGTTGTAAAAATCATTACAGAAACTCCAAACTGCTCATTTCATTGACAATTCAGTATTTAATTTTCATAACCAGAAAAATGTATTCATCACGTAAATAAAATTGTCCTGAAGTTTGTCAACTAGTACTGCCAGAAGTCACCAAAACTCCCTGTAATGGTACATCTCAGAATAAACACCATGGAGTTGTGTTCTTACTGGGTATATCACCCTTTGCAAAATAACCATTATGACAAAAAGTGTGCGACTAAAAAGGACCATCTGCTACAGGAAAAGCAAACTAGGTGTTGAGGAAAATAAAAGCACAAGACAAGCATGTTTAAGTCTTTTCCTTTTATTGAACAGCTGCAGAACAGTGCACGTAACTACAGCCAGCCAACTCCAGAATCTCAAGCAGTCTCCTCCTTGGCAAGGCGGTCCTTCTTGAGTGGTCCCTGCAGAACAAAAAAAACCCGTTGTCACAGGCATTCCATGGCTACACAAATAGACGCCATGTTTGCAGGAAGAACATGTTCCCAGAGAGTGAACAGGGAGACAGCACAAACAGGTACCGCTCCCCTGCCTCACTGGAAGGATTTATTTGGCACTGGAATGGAACCCAAACTTCAGACTGGGTACTGAGGCAGGTTACGAACAGTGCAGGGGCCTATGCCCCAACATGATACATTAAGTAAACTTAAGACAAATGGCACTAGTTTACATAGCCTGCCATTTCTAGTCACACCCAGTAACTAAAGGTCCAGGCACAGCCTACTCCTCTCATTGGCCAACACAAACACCTGCCACGAGAAAGCTAGAGTAGCCTGGGCTTAAAGATGCAAAATACTTTCTAAAAGCCTTCAAGATAAAAGTACACTTGTTTACCATAAAAGCCTTCTTTTCCTCGGCTGTCTGGAAGCGACCGTGTCCAAACTTGGAAGTGGTGTCGATGAACTTAAGGTCGATCTTCTCCAAAGCACGACGGCTGGACTGCACAAGCAGAGACTGGACAAGAGAAACAGGAGAAATTCAGTCAAAGGCATTTGGCACCATAGCAGTCACACTCCCTTCAGTCTGAAGAGCCTCTGTGGCCTCTGTCCACCACTCACCTTGCGCAGAGTCAGCACCCTCTTCTTGATCCCAATACAGCAGCCCTTAAGCATCAGGAAGTCATTGGTCACCTCACCATAGCTGACAAAGCCACCCTGCAGACACATGTGGGGATTAGTTCAGAAACAAGGTCAAAATGCACTTGCATGCAAAGACTACAAACTGCTGTGCAAGTGTAACATTTTAGGTGATGGTTTCATACAACTGGACAGTGATTATATATTCAAATAAACATTGACACATTTTTAACTGAAGCATATCTACTCCTAATTTTACTGGTAATGTCTACCACCTCCATGCATGCCAGAGGAGATTGTGTTCTCAGAAGGAAGGCAGCATGGAATTATTCCTCATTAGGTTCAGGCGCCATGCCTGGCGCTGTATTCCGTGATCTCGTCAATGAACACCCTTCCCACAAATTCCACTTTTTGGACTTAGTTACGCAATCAATTGTAAAACTATCATGCAGACAATAAACCTACACCTACATTATCTATAAAAAACACCAACTTTAAAAACCTTAAGTTACTGATTAGGTGGTCATTCCACCTAATTCACGCACCATGGGGGTAATGCTCTTGTTGGAAATGTCGTAATCTGTGGAGGCATTGTTCTTCACCACTTTGCCATCCTTGGTGTGGTAGCCCTGGCCGATCTTGTAGATCTGTAGGGAATAAAGACCATAAGCTCCTCCAACCGAGCACAGATATACCAAAACCTTACTTTACAAAAAAAGGCAGCATATAGCTTACCTTCTTGTTGATTTCGGTACGGTGGTGGTAGCCCTTCTGACCGGCGCGGGCCACAGAGAAGGCCACACGGGCAGGATGCCAGGCTCCGATACAGGCCACTTTACGCAGACCACGATGGGTCTTACGGGGAAGCTTCTTTGTGTGCCAACGGCTTGTCACACCTGTTAAAAAAAAAAAAACACGGCTGATCAGCACACACACACACTTGCCATATCCAGCAGTGAAGCAATGGGAGGAAAAAAAATAATAATAATTTGGGACACGTACCCTTGTAACCATGACCCTTTGTGACTCCGATGACGTCGATCATCTCGTCTTGGCTGAAGACGTTGGTGATGGGGATGGCCTGCTCCAGTTTCTCACGGGCCCAGTCCACCTTGTCGCCGATGGACCCGCCGTTCAGCTGGATTTCCATCAGGTGGGACTTCTTCTGCCTGAGGGGCAGCAGACGCATCTGGAAGTGGAGGGAGACTTTTAAAATCTTTTCACTGCACATGTAAGATCAGAAAACAAAGGGCCCACTACTACTAATTACTACTTTTACTAATACATCGACACACGCTTCCACTAATCTAATGGTGCTGCTCTGGTAAGGAAAGCAATCACCTCCATGCATGTGGAGTGGATGTGTTCTCAGAAGGAAGGCAGCGGAATAAATCGTCATTAGAATCAGGCGCCATGCCTGACGCTGTATTCCGTGATCTCGTCACTGAACACACTTAATCAACAAGTTTCTCAGGCCAAGATGCAAGGCCAAACAAGCAACTCTAATTAGACACTAAAGACTGAGCAGAGTTTAAAAAACAAAACTTGCCTGTGTGTGGGCCATGATACGGATGACCTGGCAGTACTTCTTCATGGAGGCAAAGTCCTTCTCCAGCTGCTTCTTGCCCTCCTCATCCTGCCACTTCTTGCAGTACTTGGTGAAGGCCTTCTTCTTGGACTTGTACCTGTGGCGGCGCAAGTTGCAGGGGAGGACAGGGAGGGGCACACGGAAAAAGGTTGGCACACACCCTTCATAAACCCACAGCGGGGCCAGCGGAAGTAAGTGTGGCCAGAGCTGGGCGCCCATCCTCGGGTTCAGCGAGTGGGGCAGCCACAGCTCTAGAGGTCATTTCGGCTCATGGCACGGTTTCTAAGGAGCCCTTTCGACCGGCCAGAGGAGCCTGGAGCTCATCGGGGCACGGGGCACCCGAGCGGAGCTGCACCAGGGGTCACCAACATGTTAGACTGGCAGTAAGAAACACCAGAGCGCTTCAAACTGGACAGCAACATCACGCTCCATACAACATCACATTACTACATAAAGCATAACTCTGTTAAAACTATTGCGCAATTATCTTTACCAGTTCTTGTAGAAGCGGCGCTTGCACTCGTCACTGACGTGCTCAGCGAAGACGGTCTTGAAGGCCCTCAGGCCACGAGGGGTCATGACGTATCCCACAACTCCAACCACCATCATGGGGGGTGTCTCCACAATAGTCACAGCCTCAACCACCTCCTTCTTGTTGACCTCTGTAGAGAACAATTTGTTGGAAAAGTTCATGGCATGGTATATATATTAAAAAACTAAGAAAAAAACTCAAAAGCATTTTCATCTAGTGAATTCAGACCCAAGGCTCACAAAAACAATTCACATGATGCTCAAAAAGGATAGACATGCCCAGTTCATGTCTGGAGAGGAATAAACTGCGCTCAGAACTCGACATTCAACAAGGGCTGAGGCCCAAATCAGTCCGCCCGTCGAGAGGCTCATCACAGGCAGACAAGAGCAGTGAAAAAAACAATTGTAGTTCATGTGTGTACCATAGTAGTCAAATGCATGCACTCACTTGAGCCAGGTCTGTCGACTTCACGCACGATGTGAGTCATGCCAGCCTTGTAGCCAAGAAAAGCTGTGAGGTGGACTGGCTTGCTGGGGTCATCCTTGGGGAAGCTCTTCACCTTTCCACGGTGGCGCCTGGCCCTCTTGCGTGGGAGGAAGCCCAGGGATCCGTGGCGTGGAGCCGAAAACTTACGGTGAGACTGAAATGAACACCATAGTGTTAGTCCATTTGTACCTTAGCACCATATCTACTACGCATAGCGTTAGCTAAACGGTCACGTGGTACCGTAAAGGCAAACTACCTAGGACGACTTTCATAGTCACAATCCTGCGAATACGCAGTATTCAAGAAAACCACAAATTGTTGTGCAACAACCAAATGGATTAAGTTTTGCAACCGCAGTCTATATTGCAGTTCTCTCCTGCGATACCGAATTAGCGTAACGTTAGTTTTACATTAGCTAGCGTTAGCTAATAGGCCGCTTTTGGAGCCCGGCAACATTTACACTGATTTTAGCAGATGGACGCATTATATTCAGACTTATTCGTTAACATCACCCCAATCCTCCATTCGGAACGGTCCTGACTTTAAATTAATTCAACGTCTGTTCATAAAAGCCCACAGAGACAATACCCTGGCGGCCATTTTCCAATTTCAATGACATCTAGTCATGCTTTGTAAAGTTGTAATTCAGCATGTTTCTTGAAAACTAATTCCCCAAAAGTATAGCTCATTTATTTCTTCACACTTAACAATCTAGACATGACTCGTACAAAGAAGGATGCCTCTGATTGAGACTGGATGATAAAGTCCTACACTTGGACAAATGCATGTGGAGACTCACCATCTTGTCTCCGATCCGATTGAAAGAGAATGAGGAAGAGCGGTGCTTGGAATTTATACAAAAACGCAACACATACGTCATGCGACGCCGGTAGCACATACGCTCCTCCCACTAAACAGCGAGAGACTGCAAAGGCCTGACATTCACCCTGTCGTTTGCAAATCTGAAGAATACCATGTGGTGGGTGAAGAGCTTAATTTTTGTGTTGTGTTAAAACCAAAGATATTAGAGCGTATGGTTCTATAATCTTTGGTGCAAACTATCCACAGGTGTAAAAGTGAGAAGGTTGTTTTTTTTTAATCCATAATAACTCTCACTTGGATATACTTGACAAGTGGCAATGTAGAGATTCATTAAATTATTATTATTATTATTATAGTGAACTGAAATAGGATAAGCCTTCATCCTTTCTCCAATTCCAACCTCTATCTTAAGTATAACTAGATGTACCGCAGAGCGGTACAAAATATGACCGCCGCCCAGTCCAGCACATTTTTTCCACAAAAAGAAATCACGCTGAAAGGCCTATATGATTCTAACTGTCTCACTAAATTGCATTATCCACACTCAATTCTCACTGGTATCTGCTAGACAACAAGTACCAAAACATGATTAGTTCATAGATTTCACATGTAAAATTCTTTTTATACAACCCCACCTCCATCTTGCCTGTTCATAATTCTGAGAAATTCTTGATTGTTTGTGTTATGTATATGTTATGTGTGTGTGTGTGTGTGCGTGCTTGTGTGTGTGCCTGTGCATGCAAGCGTACATATGTCTACTGTGTGAGTATGTGTCATACGTATGATTACTGTGAATGTATGTGTGTATGTGTGTGTATCTGTTTGTGCACATGTGTGCACATGAAATGGGTTAACATGACCCCTGGAGGCAAACATACGGAAAAAAATGGTCATCCTAGGACCTACAGTTCTCAAGATATTCACAGAGAACTGTGTCTGCCCTACCCTCCTTTCGGGGGTCCAGTCCAGCGGGGGGACTACAGATCAAAACGAAAAAATGACGGTTCCATGCTATCCATGTGGGGGTACATGCCCACCAAGTTTTGTGTACCCCGGTCTTTCAGTGTCCCGGGAATCCTTGTTGGTGTACGTCACTAAATGTACACATAAATTATTTTATTGTAAGGCCCCCCATGAACGAAAGTACACAAAACTTGGCATGCATTTGGAGGGTAATGATCATAATGATCCTACACTTTTAATTTTGTGCAGTTTTGACCTTGTCAGCCAGAGATATTGTGATGAAAACACCTAATTTTTTGCTTTTTAATTTTTAACTAGGTGGCGCTATACATGAAATAAGTGGTAATGGGATGGGTTGACATGCCCCCTTAAGACCAACATACATAAAAAAGGTGGACCTCCTAGGCCCTACGGTTCTCGAGATATTCACAGAAAACTGTCTCCGGCCACCTACAGGCCAGTTGGTGTATAGTAACATAAATTAATTTATTGTGTGGCCCCCCATGAACGGAATTCCACAAAACTTGGCGTGCATACAGATGGTGTCATAATGATCCTACACTTCCAATTTCGTGCAGTTTTTCAATAAGGATAAGTCATGCAATTATTCATAATATGAAATAGGACTCAGTCATCATCACATCATTTATTTAAGTATGCTTAACAATTTTAAGAGTGTCCTGAAACATACAGAACTGTTTACATCACACCACACATTCAACTAACATCAGAAAACAAGTGACAAATAGTACTCTACCAGTCTACCAGCCCTAAAACTGTCTGTCATATCACATATTGGACAGCAATCACTGATCAAACATCTTTCTGAAAACATCTGCACCACCAAACTGTGGTTTGGGGAACTTCTGAAATTTATTTTTTAGGGGTGAATACAGAACTCTAACTGTAAGGAGATGTTTGTTTCAGAAAAACAGACAAGAGAACTAAATCTGAAAAGAAAAATAAAACACATGTATAGAAGCAGATAATTTGGGCCTTCCTTTCACATTGAAGGGAAAATTATTTATAAACAGAACATTTTCATAACACTCATTAGAGTGTCATTGCAGTACAAAACTATAATAACAACAGTTGGCAAACCATTGCCTTGGAAATGTATCACAATTTGAACACAATGAGCCCATGCTGATATTTTGTGCGAAAAAACACTTGGTACGTTAATCACATTTTGTCCTCAGTGGCTTCTATTTGGTGCTCACGCCATCAATATACATTCTGGGGAAAACTGTGCAAGACCTGCACATCAACTCCAGAGTCAAAAGCCCTCCCGAGGTATGTATGAAAACATCCAGCAGGGGGTGCTGTCTATTCAGACAACAGAGCCGTGGAACTTGCAGTGCTCCACACATGCACTGTTGAGAAATGGAGGCTCATTCAACAGGCATGGGTAAGTCATCATAGGAAGTTAGCACAGATAATGCACATGCCATATTCAGGAGCTGCGCTCTGCAGCATGCATTGACTTAATTCTAGTTCATAAGGCATTAAAAAGACTTTGCAAAGGCAGGGATCCTCTGACCAAAGACTAAGGAATTGTTGAACCAGTAATTTTCTCTCATGGGTGTTCTGTAACGTTGCCGTGTATCTCAGTAGCTCAGAAGGCTTTAGCCGAACAGCACCACAGCAAACCACTCAGCAGTGTCACATATTTTGGCCAAGGCAACATTCCCCCAGAGATGTGTGAAGCAAGGTTTCCATGGCAACAAGTCAAGTACAAGTACCCCCCCCCCCCCGCAGCTGACCACCGTAGGACCCTGACAAGTAGCCTCTCTATTGTATCGCACTCTTTAGGTCAGTCCGAGGCCAAGGCTTTGGCTGTATTGTGGCAGAGAACCTGGGGGTCATTGGGGTCAAGAGCTCGTGGGTCTTAGGGTGGTCCACCACACCTCCGATTTTCACCGCTTAGATTCCCCGCTGTTCACAGGCCAGATTGTGCTTCTGGAAGAAGGCCTTGCCAAACTCATACGTGCTGATCATAACAGCACAGGCTGGGGCTACTTTGATGACCCGAGGAAGGAAGCCTGCAAGAACGACAACAAAGATAGACTCAGATCAGACTGATAATAAGAGGTGAGGTGGTGACCGTATGCAAAAGTAAGAATCTAGCCAAATCAAAAGTTTTTTTTTTTTTTTTTTTAAATATATCTAAACAGTGCCCGTCTTACCAGCAAATAATCCCTTATACCCTGACTCTGCACAGATAGTCTTCATGAGGTGCCATGTCGACGAGGGCTTCTTCATGGAGGCTGAAGGATAGATGTGAGAGGATGAAACAGGACAGCTGACAGACCAAACACAGGCTCGTCCCTAAAAGCTCTGAACCGTTATCGTTTAACTGTTATTGTATCATCGTCATAATCACAACCATAACTGTAATGATGATCATATTCATTATCATTATGATGATGACTTTTATGGTTTCATATCTCAAAGCTGTGCACCAATTATTTTCCCTTCATTATGCACCTCATATTTTTCATGCGCTAGCAGCATGCATCATTTATTATGAAAGGCCCTTCAACAAAGCCATCCCAGCACTTCACCTGCCCGTGTCTCCATCTCCCCAAGCTCTATCTGCCTGCGTGTCTTCACCACGTCAAAGGGCAGGGTCATCACTGCGGCAACCTGAAATACAGACAGACAGACACACACACACACACACACACACACACACACACACACACACACACACACACCAAACAAACCAGAGAGGAAAGGTCAAATAATTCTAATCCCACACATTTGTATCTCACTTTTATATATATATAGAGCGGGGAAAATAAATATTGAACACGTCAACATTTTTTTCAGTAAGTATACTTCCAATGAGGCTATTTGCATGAAATTTTCACCAGATATTACTATTAACTTAGATAATCCACCCATATAAAAAAAATCCAAACATTAAAGTCCATAGGTAGAGTTATGTGTAATAAAGTGGAATGACACAGGAAAAAAGTATTAAACAGCGCCTGCTGAAATTTCTTAAATAGCCTTTATTCAAAAAGCCTTTATTTGTAATGAAAGCTTCAAGGTATTTCCTGTATAACGAAACTAATCAGTCACAGTATTCTTGTGTGATTTTGGCCCATTCTTTTAAAGATTCCAGGGGTCCCTCTTGTTAATCCTGATCTTTAGTTAACTTCCAAAACTGTTCAATTGGATTGAAGTCAGGGCCTTGATTTCCTTTTTATGAAACCAGAGAGTTTCCTTTGCTGAATGGTTTGGATCATTGTCCTGCTGGAAGGTCTAGCCATGTCTCACCCTCATCATCCTGGTGGATGTAAAGATGAAAACAAAATGACTCCATTCATCATTCCTTCAACTGTATGAAGTCTGCTAGTACCATGAGATGAAAAACAGCCCACACCATGATGCCACCACCTCCAAACCTCATTGTTGGTAGGGTATTTCTAGGGTGATGCACAGTGCCATTTCTCCTCCAAATATGGTGTGTAGAATGACATCCGAAAAGTTAAATTTTGCTCTCACCAGACCAGAATACATTCTCTTAGTATTTCATAGGATTGTCCAAATGTTGTGTAGCAAACTTTCAACGAGGTTTGACTTGTTTTTCTTTATCAATAGAGTCATGCGGGATGAGCATGCATAGAGGCCATGGCGGTGGAGTGCATTACCTATGATTTTCTCTGTAACAATTGTACCTGCTGCCTCCAAGTCTTTTTGGAGCTTTCTCTGAGTGGTCCTTGGATCTTGGGCTACTCTTCTGACTATCCTTCTGACTTCCTGGTCAGAAATCTTGCAAGGAGATCCTGTGCATGGCCAGTTGATGATGCAGTGATGTTCCTTCCACTTGCAGATAATGGTTCCAATACTGCTTGCTGGATGATTCAGAAGTTCTGAAGTGCATCTGTAACCAGTTCCATTGATATGTTTTGCAACAATAAGATTGCAAAGGTTTTGGGAGGGCTCTTTGCTTTTACCCATCATGAAATGTTTCTTGTGTGACACCTTGGTAACAAAAAACCTTTTTATAGCCCACCAGTATGTACTAACCCAGTTTATATCAATTTGCACAGATAGGAGGGATAATTTCTCTAAATACTTATAGATTCCAGTTTGTTCCTTGCCATTCCTTGCCTTTGTGTACTGCTTTTTCTTAGCGTGTTCAATACTTTTTCCCTGTGCCATTTCACTTTTTTACTCATAACTCTACTTTTAGACATTAATGTATGGATTTTTATATATGTGTGGATTACCTAAGTTAATACTAATGTCCGGTGAAAATTTCATGCGAATAGCCTCACTGGAAGTATACTTACTGAAAAAAATTTTGACATGTTCAATACTTATTTTCCCCGCTGTATATAGTATTTCACACATTTGACCCCATTTCCATTCATTCAGCTGGGGCACTACAGTATGTGCAACCTAAAAACAACCCATTTGAAACCTTGTGTAGGACATAGGGCAGCTATTCATCTTTACTGGCACAGAGGTGTACCACTATGGGCCTTGACATTTCATTTCATTTCCTTGCCCTATGTCCCAGCCCTGAGAGGAGATAAGAAGCTTTGAACACTGAGAAAAACAAAGCAGTACATTCAAGGGATGTGCCAGTCGGCCTCTCTTATCTAATTATGCCACCACGTCAGAGGCCTTAAGAGACAGTTACTGTAAAAGCAACGCTACTAGCAGGAGTACATCACATTGGAAGGAGCTTTGGAGGCATTTAACTTCCTTCCTGGCAGCACCAACCTCTGAAGGAAGATTTGGGTTATTAATTCGAGGATGTGATTTATCAGGAAACACGCAAGCAATTGACTACAGTGAAAGCAACTATATCCAAAGTTTTTTTTTAAACCAGAACAAGAAATTGGCAGTTGTTTGTCCAATTCAGATAGGAAAATGCTCTTTTAACCTTTGAATGCAAAAGCAGATGTACAATAAATCTGGTAAAACTAAATATAGCAAATCTACAGGGCTATATGGTGAAAAAAAGTTATGCCACTAGAGTAATAGTTAAGTATTATTGGGTTTTTCTTTATCAAACATGTGAGTAATTTCTTTTACAAGGCAATGATGCAACATTTTATGACAACCAAAGACTCAGCAATCCTAAAGAATAAAAATTACCTGAATAATTAATAAGCGCTTGTGTTTTCTTTGCAAAAAAAAAAGAATGTTAAAGGAGCCGACAGCCATCAGTAGGGAATACCACTCACACCACTGATAGCCTTTTTCCACCGACAGAGAACCGGTTCTGTTCCCGTTCGCGAACCAACATTTGAACCATTTGGAGCATTTGGACCAAACAAAAAAGTTTCGGAACGTTGCACCTTGGTTCGGAGCTTGAACCAGAAAATAGTTGTTTTTTCCTGTGAACCGGAGTGGGTGTGTCATTCTACCGTTCAGAGGTCGGAAGGTGCAGAGGGGAGTGTGAGCGTGAGTTTTCTGTCCATATCAACTGTTGCCATGAGTAAACAAAACTAGTCAACTAGCACTACACTGCAAACGTTAACAAGCATTTTAGACAGGTAATACACTGTTCATATCATTCTCCCCTTTATGCATCTCATTAACTTTTGTTTTGCATGCAACACCCATTGTTGATGACGCACCCTCCGTTTGGTTTCAAAACTGGTAGAAATGTGGGCTGGTTCACTAGATAACACCAAGGTTCAAAGAATTCTCAACGGAACCGGTTCAAGAATGCGTTCTCTGCCGGTCAAAAAACACCCTGAGTGTGTGAGCTGATTAAGGGTATACTCACAGCTCCTGAGATGGCCCCGGAAGTAAAGCTGATGGCAAAGGTTGAGTGAGGAGCTCTGCAGTCGGCAGAGAGATGGGCTTTCACCAGCTCATAGTTGAACCAGTACAGCGCTGAGTAACACAGAGACAGAGGATGACACAGATAAGCAAGAACATTGCTTCTCACAAGCAGGGTTTCCGTTCAACTTGTTTGCATCATTTAAACGCTTTCATGAAACATCAGCAAAGGGAAATGTAAGTCTGTGTATGTGGCCATCCGTGGTGTTATGTCTGTATACAAATAGACATTCTCCTAATCAGCGGAGGAGTGAAGAACAGCTGTGGGACCCAAATGTAAGGTTGTCAGGGCAACGTTTATTATGATAAAGCTGCAACAAAGGTGCTGGTCTTGCTTTGCATGAAGGGTCATTCAAGGACTAAATAGGAGTTGTACTTAGCATTACTGTGATTAGGATTAGTTAGGTTTCAGTTTTTTTCAAGAGTAATAACCTCACAGTCAGAGCATTTGGTGTGAGTCAGTGCATGTTTCCATCCACTGTGTTTTGATAATGAAAAATGGACTCTACTAAACTTTTAAGTTTTAAACAGCTGTGAGGTCAAATCATTAGGTTGTCAGGGCATCTTTATCAGAAATAAATACAAAATAATTACATTGAAACAAACATACATGTATGTAGATAGACCCATTTCCATTATCTTAAGTCACAGGACACCCTATGTGAATTTGGAGTTACTCCACCCTCCTCTTGCTGAATCGATCTCTTTTTAAGGTTTTCACTCAGAATTTCCTATTTGAATGGTCAAAATGTGCAGAAATATAAGTTGAATGTAAACCAGCTACTGGTATTACAACCTTAATAATGGTTCCCAAACAGCCATAATGGAGGTACCGCATACTGCATGAAGGGGCACAGAGCAGGACAGCCTCTCTCAGTATATCCATAATTAAGATAAATAAAGAAAGATAAAAAGAAGAGAGACAAAAGAAAAGAGCAGAACACCAAGGAATTTGCCATGTCTGAGTGAACTTCATTAACAGTTGTAAGTGCTCCATTAATGCTTATATAGTTTGTCAGGGTGGGTAATTTCTTTGCGTTTGTTCTATGTGAGATGTGCTTTGGCTCCACGTCCTTCAGGTCCCTGAGGAAAACCTCAAAGTATGCTAAATGTCGTATGCTAACGTAAGCTCACCTGAGAAAGGCACGTCCCTGAGGACAGTTGGTCCCCAGCCTCTCCAGAGAGACAGCCAGCCGTCCTGGGCCACCGCCGAGCGGATACAGACGTGCAGCTCCCCGTAGGTCAGCCGACGGGACTGCATCTTGGTGCGGATCAGCTCCAGTGGACTGATCACAGTCACTGCACCCACTGAAGGACACAGAAAAAGAGATAGATGGTTTCTAATGAACCTTGTTTTTAATAAAAAATAGTAATAGTAATAGTATATAGTAATAGTAATACTATTAATAATAGTAGCAATACATTTTACATTTCAAAACTAAATTCAAAACCACATTCTAAAAAAGAACACACAGCTGTTTTTTTAGTGCTGTTAGATAGTTTGTCTGTCAGAAGGATTTCATAAAAACCCGCCCAGTGGCCACACAATTTTCATCAAACTTGGATGAGGAGTGTAGCCTGGGCAGAGAAAGAAGCAATTATATGTTGGTGCTGATCTGAACCTATTCCACTTTCTGTAACATTTGAAATAGGGCCTTGGCAGTCTGCACTCTCTAAATATCCTTGTAGTTCAGTATATTCTGCTTTATTAATACCCTTCAATAAAATTCAAAATGTAATTTCAAAGATTAAATTAAAGAATAAATACATAGAAACAAACTTCGATAAAATAACCCCCCCCTTCCAATTTGTCTCCTGGAGTTTGTCAAGGATTTTGATTGCTCGATTTGCAAGGTCTGTCAGTTGACCTTTCTGCCTCTTCCTTTCCCCCTCTCATGTCCTTCCTGTTATCTGTGCACAAATGTGCTTTTATTGTAATCAAAATAAAGATAGCATGAACTTGACAAGCCATTACAAGGGTCTCTATACTTGAGTTAAAATGAATGTGTTCGTTCCATCAACACATTCCCTTATCCACTATGCACTGCAGTCCAGCCTGGTTGCTTTTCTTACCCACAAATTGAGTGTGAATGTGTGCGCATGTGCATGCGTGCGTGTGAAACAGAGAGTTCTGTGTGTGTGTTTGGGCATGTGTTTGTGTATATGACACTTACATCTGGCTAAGCCTCCTGCTATGAGGGGGACATGGTTGCCTTGGTAACCCATGCCGTAGCGCAAAAAGTCCCTTAGTTGGTCATAGCAGGTGAAGTATATGATGGTGGCGGGAACAGCCATCACTCTGTGGACAAACAGGAAGGGAACAGGCATCAGTGTTTTTTTAAGTGATAAACTCTTTACACACCAAATACCTGAAGGACTGAGCCTGTCAGTGTAGACATTAATTATTATTGATCGCTTTGAAAAGGCTCAACTCGTCTGGTCTATGGGAAAAATGGGATAGAATACTCCTGCTTTAACCATGTTGCACAATGTGAGAGTGATGTAATAACCCCCCTTCTTGCCACACTTTACTCACAGTGTAGGTGGAAGGCCACTCCAGAGAGACCTGACTCCTTCGTGCCGTGTGATCTTTACAAAGGCATCCTATGACAGCACAAAAAAGTGTGTTATACGCTGCCTGAGACAAGCATGGATGCATACACTAGTATACCCGATACATTTGATATATATTGGTTGTTATTTTATGACTTTAAAAAATGGCTCTGTGTGTGCCCATGTTGGTGTGTGTGTGTGTGTGTATGTGTGTGTGTGTATGTGTGTGTGTGTGTGTGTGTGTGTGTGTGTGTGTGTGTGTGTGAGAGAGAGAGAGAGACTTACCAGTGTACCACTGAAGTGGGTTGGGGTTTTGTACCAGCTGGAACAGCCAGTGCCATTCTGACAGACGTAGATGTGGTCCATGAGTCCATTACAATACAGGAAGCACCTCCCTGTAAAAACACACAGTCTGGTGTCATACCACTGTCTTGCTATCTTCCTTTAACCTAGGTGATCATCTATGCGTGTGTTTCTCATGGATGTGAAAAAATTACCAGAAATACAGAAACCAGGACAGTCTATCTATCTGAACGATTCCGTTCAAATGAATTTCTGATCCACTAGCAACCACCCACTGGCCTAAAGACACTTACTTATTCTTTCCATTTGCTTTCAGTTTACTACACAGCATACAACTGCTAAAATCATACAAGAGTTTCTACATTAGAAAAAAAGTAAAGACTGTGACTTGGCCAATTATGTCAACTGAATAAGGCTACGTTTATACGGTGACGATGAAAAGAGAAGACGCAGAAGTGGCGTCTCGTCTTCATTTTTTTATTCGTGTTTAGACGAGCATTCTCAGGGGGAAATCTTTGTTTATGTGAAGACGCAAGAGTATGTGATATTCGATTGGATATGCATTCCAGACCGCTGGGTAGTGATGTGATAGAACCCCGGTACGTCACGCGCAGACATTCTAATTTGACAGTTTAGCCAGAGAGGTAATCAAGGATCTTTGGTTTAGCCGTTTAGACGGAGACGCAACCTGGGTCGTCTTCAAAACTCTACACTCGGGGTCGCCATGTAAACGAAAGGCACTTATGATAAAATATTTTGTCGTCTTCCTTCGCAATCGTTCTCGTATAAACGGCCCCTGAATCTGAAGTATTTTAAAGAGAAAGGTAGAGCAACCCAATCCCTCCAACAAAAGACAAACAGCTAAACAATAATATGTAAGGAAGGTCAAAACATCTTGCCAGATTTGTGCAACACGTTTATCCTCTTTACATACTCTATATGAAGATAATGAATAAATTATAGTGTTCTCCGATATTTGAAACTAGTTCTGAGAAACTGCAAAACATGATGCCTAACTACACATATTTGCTCAAACATGCGAGTGGTTGCCTACAAAAGGTTCATTGGCACCAGGGCAGAGTAGCTGGTCTGAGGCAGAGAGATAAGATCAGCTATAAATATTAAAGGCCGCGACAATGACCGTGTAAACACCCATCACAGCCAGACAAACCAAATCCAACCGACTCTGGCAAAAACACTCACTTTCGGGGTTATTTTTGGCCTCTGCTAAGATAAATGTGACTTGAGTAAACAGCTCTCTTACCTAAGATTGCTTTTGCAGACTTTCCAACAGAGTTGGATATAAATATAAAATGGAAAGAACAATCATCATCCAGAGAAGAAAAAAATCAGAAAGAAAAATAATATTCTCAAAACTCTCAGATTAATGGGTGAATTAACAGAAGTGGAAGGTCGTGCACAAAAGGGTACTTTTGTTTGACCAGTTCAGAGTTTCTGAGTGGATAAGCATATATTACAATTTTGAACAGCTAAAGTAGATAATGTTAATGCATACAAGGTTAAGGCAGAACGGCTTCATCTGTGTTTATACCAAGTTGTTCTTTCCCTGACTAGTAAGCTGGTTAGTTGAGCTATAGCAGCCAAGCATGTGTGTATATGTTTTCAATGTATTTAATTAGTGTGTGTGTGTGTGTGTGTGTGTGTGTGTGTGTGTGTGTGTGTGTATGGTTCAGAGCATACTCACACTTTGAGGGTCTGATAACCTTAGTCCATGAAACCGTTTCAGATGCCAAGGCTAGAAACACAAAACAAATGGAAGCAAGCAGGCATCAACAGATACGAAAGAGCAGACAGAACAAGAGCAGAAGAGCACTAGAACAGCATGAAGCATCCAAGCGGTTAGTTAAAGCATGCTTGTTTGTCCTGCACCAGAAAATCTGTCTCACAATGTCCTACTTCAAAATGTCTCCCTCCTCTTCTGTGTTAGACTGCATTTTCAAAACGGTACAATTAGGATGTGATGAGAACAGTGGTGGGTCGCCATTCTTACCTTGGTGGAAAGGAGTCTGTTGGGCTTGTAGCCTGATCTTGACAACGTCCAGGGGAGTTACTGAGCAGGTAAAAATAGCGTGTTAAACTTACAAAGACACTAATGATACATGGTAAAGGGTTCAGACATTAGTGGTGGCACACCAGTGAAGGGGGATGATTAGGCCATAGGACTGAGGAAAGCTGCTCACCAAAGAGGGATGTCAAGAGGGCCCCTGTGCCTGACGCCAGCATCTGCTGCACAGGGGTGATCCCTACTGAGGGACTAACAACTGGCCGCTCCCCCATCACGGCAACCTGAGGGACAGAGACAACAAGACACACTGAAAAGGCTTTTTAAGCATTTAGCTGACACTTTAATCCATAGTGACTTACAGATACCAATTGCAGGGTCCAGTCTCCCTAGAGCAACCTGGGGTTAAGTGCCTTGCTCAAGGGCACAATGGTGGCAGCTTGGGCACAAACCCATTGCTTTTGTGGCTATGCAAGCTAAGTTCCTTAACCACTACACTACCACCACCTTGATTAATTAAATGTTTACAGTCTCATGTCTAGATAAATCACAATGTGTCTCCTAGTTAAAGGGATCCTATGGAGTTGGCAATTTCTTCGTTGTTCTCTCACTTTTTGCTCACAGTTTTCTCTACAGAGCTCCCCCTACACTCCTTGCTCGGTCAGTCTGCCGTTTCCTATTTCTCTGTTCCTCCGACAACGGTTTACTCACTCTCTGCTTAATTTCGTCAGCTCTGCCATGACGAATGTCTGAGAAACTCCATCGCTACCTTGTTCTATCCGGTGCCTGGCCTATATGTGTATTGTGTCGTAAAGCAATTTGTTACATCGTGAGACAGCGACACTTTCTGAATCTGTAGCCGGCGGCTCGCCGGACCAAAGTTGCAAGCCTGACTTTTCCTCTCACAGACGCTAGGGGAAAGCGAGACAACCCCCATTCAACCCGGAAAAAAAAACATTTCAATTACTCTGAAGCTGTTAAGTTAAGGTAAATTAAAGGTTGTATCAGCAATTTCAGGCCCAAAAAAGGTCCAAACATAAATGATCACAATTATCTAATCTTTCCTAACGATCCGCTAGCTGTCTGCCCCATAAGCAGGCCGTCAAAAAAACGTGTCTCTTTAGGCAGCCTAGGCTCCGAGATCTGTACACAAAAACAATTGCTACCAACAAGGGTTGGCAACCACTCAAAGGCAAAATAAAGTTTTTCAACCAATAACCAACGAGATGCCCATTTAGGAGAGTTTTTATTTAATTACAGTGCATGAAAATGCACTGTTCTGTTATCCGAAGTCTTCTTCTTCTTCTTCTTCCCACCAAATTTCTGCGTCTAATTCAGCTTTAACCGTTTAACGTAGCAACTTGAAAAGGACACTTGGGGAATGTATTTTTCACTTTTGTAAACTTTATACTTTTTGAGATATTAATAAAAACCACCTAATTTTTCCCCATAGACTTAACATTGGGCTGATGACATCACAATGGGCTAATTAACTTGATTTGCACCTGTATCAACTTCCAGCTGCTCAACTAGGACCCATCAAAGGGCCAGTTAAACTGATTGCACCTGTATCAACTGCTTTTTGTTCAACTAGGCCAACTCTCTCTGTGTCTCTCCATTCTACAAGGATATAAGGCACATTCCAATACAAACCCTCCCACCTGCCTACCTATTCTTGGATTTTAGGAAATGGCTTTTAGCTAAAATCCAAGAATAGGTAGGCAGGTGGGTGGGTAGGTAGGGGTGGGAGGGTTTGTTGAGTTTGAGTAATGTGTCATGTAGTTTTATGAGTTTGGGTATGTGTTTTAAGTGTTGTGTTGTGCTATGTGTTATAAGTGTTGTTTATTGTATGTACGTTAAGATCAAGGACCACAATGGAAATAAGTCTATGACTTTTTGTGCTATCCTTGACACTGTTTTAATGCATGATTTGTACAGACATGTATTTTAATGGTTTGTCAAATAAACTAAACTAAACTAAACTAAAATTCCATCCAACTTTCTATCCATTCATCCTCTTCAAACCATTCACTCATCCACCCATTAAACTATCCACCAACATCCATTAAACAATCTGCCTATCAACATCCATTACACTATCTAAATTCAACTTTTAAACTATATACTCTGTCTCAGGCTTTAAGCATACAATCTGGCTCTCTTAAGACTACAGATTCTGTTGAACTATTTCCTCTGCCCACAACTGTTTCAAAATAAATGTCCTCACTACAATAATTCACTATTAAATCATTTAACTATTTAAACTACTCAACTATGTTCAGACATTTCAACTGTCAGTTGTTATCAACTATTACTCCTGCCAACTGTTTCCAAATAAAAGTTTGTTTTGCATTTTATGTTAATATACAGTATGTTTATATTTTCATGCACTGGTAATTTCCTCGAAATTACATTTTCTAGTTGGAGTAGCTAGCTAGCTCTCTGTTTTGTTTGAACATTAACAGAAGTGACGTATCCCCGCTATCGCTGATACCTTTAAGCTAAAACAATGGTCCCCTTTAAAACAGGAAGTAATATAGATTTTTAAAAACCTGTTACTCATCTTTCCTTGACGCCATAAAACAAAGTCACAAATGCACACGTAACCACTAGAACTGGAAAAATGTGCCTTCTCTGAACAACTGCTTTTGTTCTATTGTTCGTTGAGGCGAAGACATTTACACTAGTTTTCCATTATAGTATACCATATGAATCTCTAGATCCTTTTGCCCCACAAAACAGAAATATTTGTTTTTTCATACCACCAGATCAGGAGTTGCCTCTATATCCCACTCAAATAATTCATGAACATCCCCTTTTGCAAAAAGACAATGATATCCCTTATAAAAATAACTAACAGCTTACTAGAGTCAGAGCTGCATTTTTTGAGGAATTCTTTGCCGTTCATATGTATGATTGCATTAATGAGGACATGATCAAATTGTATTGCAACTACATTGTACTGCACTTTACTGCAGTATTCTGTATTGTACTGCATTGTATTTTAGAAAAAAAACTGTCCCACAACTGTAGTCATTTTTTTTAAGACACACTACTTTCACAGGCAAAACTGTGAAGACTGAAAGAAATATCAGGAGAGGGGGTTGCCTTGGTTGGTGGGATAAAGACTGCACTATGACTCTGATAGCTTATCTACTCAGTGCAACTTAGTAGGAGGGGGTAAGTCTGTCGTGGCCCAGGCCTACAGTTTCTAAGCAAGTGAAGGCTGCAGTCACAAGCCCTTTTTGGATCATTTGTAACAGATTTAACATGCCTCAGAATATGCTAAAACAACACAACTAGGCCATGAAGGTTATCACTGACATGAGCATGTGTGGCGGTGCACCCATAATTTGCCTATCTTAGTCAATCTAGAACAGCTGCCAAATACAGGCATCTACATAGATAATCATTATGGGTATGCATAATGTAAACGATATCTTGGGGTTCTTCTTCCTTTACAAGTAGTTATACTTTCTTTTATTTACTTCAGTATGCTACTTGTCACACAGGAACCATGTAAAACTGTGAACTGACATTAATTAATCAGTGAGTACAGTTTGTGAACACCTATGCATAAGATGTCAACTACATTTTTGAAATGTATTTGAAAGTATACGCCTGTACGTTTGCAGATTCAAACGCGTAAGTTTAGTTTGTATTTCATGTTTATATTTCAGCTGGCGTTCAATGGTTCTGACATGCGATGCTAGTCATCTCTTTCCCTGGTAACAGTCTGTAAAGCCTGCACAAACAGGCGCACGCATGTTACGTTTCCCTCCCCATGACTGCGGGGAGCTGCAATGGTGGCTGGTTTTTGGTGCAGCCGAGTCGTGGGCACCGAATTGTATTCCACCCAATTGTCACGTTATATAACTTGAAGAGTACTGTTAAAAAGTATGTACATTGTCCATTTCTGATGAAATTACGTGACATACAGGTCGATAGCATTAGTGGCGAGTAACGTTAGATTGTTCAAGTCTGTAGTAGCACTATAGGTTTAACCTCTGGATCAGCGTATAGAAAGGTCTGAGACATTAGCTGCTATGTTAGCAGCTAGCTGGAAATGTGCATGTCAATTAGCATATACCTTTAGCTGCTCGTACGTTACAAGCCTGCTTACATTATCGTTTCAGGAAAAAGTCGTCAAAATAAGATAGTCACAAAACAACTATGAACTGTTGACTTACTTTCTAGGTTATGAAAGTGAGGCTGTTATGCTTTACGTGCTATCCACTAGCCTACCTTAGCTAATAAACTAAGTTAATGTTGTCAAAATAGATCTAGCTGCTAACTGGTTGTTTTCATTTCCCTCAACGGAACAGTATTTTCTCCATTACACAAAATGTAGTGAACGTATAACCACGTACCTTCAAATCTTCTGGAAGGCTGATTCTGAAGTATTAAACTTCACCATGCTGATGGTTCATGTTTGGTGGCTGGTTTCTCTAGGAGCTGTCCGTCCATGCCCTTCGTGTAACATGATTTGATCAGTGTGAATCATAGACAGTAAAAGAAATCTATTTTTTTTACAGTCTATGGTGTGAAAGAACTTGTGAGGTTGCGCAGTAATGCATAACATCGCATACTCTACCAAGTCAAGCTGTACCGCCCCCTACTGCAGAGAAGCATCCATGGCAGCAGTAGATGCTGAGGGTTGTTGGTGACTGCTGTTCTTACATTACACTTAAAGCTACCCACAGACCTACTTAGTGTGATGACTAATGATGGCTTTTTCTTTACTGAAATTCAAAGCATGTAAACTCAATTCATAGAATGAATCCTGGGCTGGAAGTCTTTCATTCTCCTTGAAAGTCGTCTAAAATACATACATTAATGTATAAATGAATGCATGATTTTAAGTGCCACGATTAAAAAACAAAAAACACATTTTTTTTTAGAAGTCATACAGGGCAATTGTATGAAAGTACATTAAATGCCATTCATATCCTAAACAATTTTTATAGTTCTGACAGAACATCTGTGCCAGGGAGGAATTTCACCATCAATTTAGCACAATGGTCTCTCGCACTTTTTATTTCCAGAGTGAACCAGAGGACCAAGGTGGTGTGCAAATAGGGAAATCATGCAAATAAAACTCAACATATAAGTATCATACAGTGTAGGATGACATTCATGTCATGCCTTATCCAGGTCCAAAGAGATTTGACAGTTGAAGTCTAAGCAAGGGGTTGCATTTCACCATCATCTGATTTCAACATGAACAGCACGTTCTCATTTTAGTCATTTTATGAAAAAAGGTTGAACAAATTGCACTATTAGCTCCGTTGTGGTATTTATACAAATTAGCTATACATAATTACATTATGCCCTGTTTGCCCATGTTAACAATTTCAAAAAACTTGTAATACATTGTTTGTCTTGATTGAAGTAATCAACTCAGTAATTTTCATGGTGATGAAGGTTAATTTTTTTTCCCTATTTGCGTGAGAAAAATACTGTATAGGCACATGAATAGGGTTTATTTAGTTCTTTTTCTAAACTTTCCCCTATTGGGATTCTTCGGGGCTTTTTCCACTTACTCAGGACATATTAAGGATACAAAATCAGTTAAGTTTTCTTCTGTTGAAATTTGTTCAATGTTGACCCCTATTTTGGCTTAAAATGATGACTATTTTGTACTGGCTGGTAGAAATTTGTGTAGAAATCTGTAGGATGACGTAGGTCTTCTATATGCTGCAACTTGTCCTAAGAACGATGACTTGTTTACCTAGGTACATCCAACTTTGTAAGAAAAAACTTAACCAAGTAGCCCTAGTACTGTAAGTGCTTGAATCAATCAACTTGAAGCTTAGCACAACCAGCATAGACGTATGTGCAAATTTGGTAGAAGCGCCACCTTGCAGTAAAATAAACATGGCAAGCTAATCTTGGATCAAGAGGTAGGTGCTAGGCAGCTACAGGCTACACTTTGGGGGAATGAACATGGGGCTCAGCACATGCCGCCCCCCCCCCCCCCCCCACCAGCAGTACCTATAACTATTTAAGCTCCTACTTTGGGGTAGGATATTTTCCCTGTGCATAGGAACCATGGCTGATTTGCATGTCAAGGCAGCAGAAGCACCAGTTTTACTTTGGTTCGGAGCTTGAACCAGAAAATAGTGGTTTTTTCCTGCGAACCGGAATGGGCGTCACTTTACTGTTCAGAGGGGAGGTTAAAAGTGTGAGTTTACCATTCATATCAACTGTTGCCATGAGTAAACAAAACTAGTCAACTAGCATTACACTGCAGACGTTGACTAGCATTTTAAACAGATAATTTCTGCCGTTTTTACAGGGCAACTGTTCATATAATTTCCCCGTTTATGGATCTCATTAACTTTTGTTTTGCATGCAACACCCATTGTTGATGACGAATCCATGGTTCGGTTCTAAACTGGTGAAATGTGGGCTGGATCACTAGATAGCGCAAAGGTTCAAAGAATTCTGAACAGAAGGGTTCAAGAACGGTTTGTCGGTCGAAAAACACCTTGCTGTGAAGTCATCTCAGTCCCTAGTGTGTGCCTTATGTGAAAATAAGTATGTTTGTATGTATATATGTGTAAGCAGCCTCAGATAAGTAGCATGTTAACTTTAAGAGTGCATCTTAGACCCATATAAAATATAAGGATAAGCCTTACCGTAAATGTACCTGCTCAACAATATGTCTAACAAAACACCAGTCATCAAACTTATTTTTTACATATTTATTTGAGAAACGATTGAGAGCCTAGAATCTGAGCTTCTGGAAGAACCATTTGTTCTTGCCGGTCTTGTATCTGCAAAGAGAAAGACATTGGCCTTAGCATACACCTTTATGAATGGTCATGAGTCACACAAATCCTAAACCCATTATGGTGTCCCTATAGGCCATCCTAATAAAACAAAATCTGACATAATAAAAACACAATGGCATATTCCAAGGCTAGGATGTGTTCAAATACATTAATTAACATTAACAGTAACCAAGACAATAGGTGGCAGGTAGCATTGTTTCCTAATCATTTTCTGCTTTGGGTCAACCTACATCCCCTGATCTGTTTGACAGTTCATAGATAAGGAGTTCACTGTACAAGACAAAGGGTTAGTAGTATTTGAGTCACTGTCTCCAAACTGGGGTGTGTGACCTTATGAAGTGTCAAGCAAGTTGAAAAGGTTACCTACGTCAGCCGCAATACATCCGTATAAGAATGCAGACTACATGAATGGGTTAATGCAAGCTGTAAGGCTACTGAGCATACACTTCAATACGTATCATTTTTAGTGATTCTGCTGTGAAATGTATTCCAGCCAACAAATCACAGTTAAAGATATTTCGGCCTATTTAACATAAGACATGCAGAGGTCTGTAGGGTCACCCGGCCTATACCAACTTGCCACTGCAATACTCAAAACACATGTTGTAACATGACACAAATGAATGGCCAGATCTGCTGTGTTTTCAACTACTTAAACCTGTCCAGGTCTGACTACTTGCACAGTACACCAAAAAACAAAGTCAAAGCAAAAGACGCTACCGCATTATTGCCAAGGGGACACGCTCCACATGTTCTAAATGTAGCATTTCCAATCACAGTGTTCATGCCGACAGAGCTCATCCTGTCACAAATACAACACTACCAATTTTGCTACCCCCTTCACCCTAAAGTTTGAGCCCAGGGAATTGGCCTATATGGGTTCTTGTTATATATTACTGGCCATTCATATGCATGTGTGTCTTACCATTTTAGAGTATCTACACATTGTGGTCTCAGGTACCACCTCTGAACCACACCGACTTGGCTCAGACCGCTTAATTTAACTATACACCGCATTTATTCACATCATTAATGCCAAAAAACAATTTCTGGGTGAAACGAGTAAAGCAGACTCACCTCTCCTCAAACTTGACCTTAGCCTCGCGCCTGGCTTTGCGCTTCAGAGCAGGGTCCCTGAAGACGTCCTTGTTGACAACGGTTTTGTCCAGGGGAATGTCAACAGAGTACCTGAACAGGGCACAAGAGGTGTAAAGGGGTTTATATGGAGTAGGATATCTAAGCAAGGGAATACAGAATCAATTTTTCACGGTTTAAGGTGTGAACACAATTGCCCATTTGTCAGAGAAGCCCATACCTGGTTGGCATAAGGTGGTTGTAGTTGAACACCTTGACGAAAGCCTTGATTTTAGATCTCTTGGCAATCTTCTTCTTGCCCATGGTTGTGGTCACCTTGCGAGGGTAGCGGTCAATGCCAGAGACCAGAGCATGACTGTATGGGCGGTCAGCTGTACCATCATCAATGTTCTGTCGTGGAAGAGGGAACATGATATATAAAATCAGCACCCCAGAAACTCCAAATGCAGTCAACAATGCATAAGAGCATTCAAACACAAACCCTTATTAATAGACTTCAGACAACTTACCTTGACGATGACGGCTTTGCGTCCTGCGTAGCGTCCAGCCAGGACCATCACCACCTTCCCAGGTTTCATGAACTTGCCCATTGCTATTTGAATATCCCAAAGAGATGATTGTTTAGATACATTTCAGAGTGTTGATACATGTTCACAGTTCCCCAATCTAGATTTAAACCTGTATAGCCATACCTTCTTATCCACAATGACTGGAGAATAGACAACAACAGACTGTCACATAAAAACGTTTGATGACCTTCTACTAAGCTCCTTAACATTGGAACATTATGCATAGGATCTCATGCAAAAACAATGTATACACGAGACACATTTTCACTTGTCCCTGTTCCGACATCGGGCTAAATCAAGCTGACTGGACAGACGATGCTAACGATAACCAGAGCTGAACTTGTTTGGCAATAGAACACACTAGAGGGAACGACAAACAACATTCATAGAACTGCATGGACTCAAACGTTGTAGCTTATGGATAGTGGTGGATCGGTTAACATGACTTAAAGAAAAGACCACTTCCACAACAAGCCTGCCATGTTCAAATACTGAGACGTGATATCGAACAGCCCTGGGCAACATCTCCATTATCTAAGACTCTCAAGCATAAACTAACAAAAGTTACAAACATTTATATCAATGAACATGTCTTTAATACAAACGGGCCACTGAAAACAAGAAAAAGACGACTAAATTTAAAGATGGATAAAGATTTTTCCTTCGGAAACATTACTTACTGATGGTGTACTATGGCCGACGTTAACGGGAAAGGAAGTTGCTCGCGTTCGCGTGACCTTTCACACCAGAGAAATCCTCAACACAAGAGAAAAGTTTATGTCGCCACCTAATGTTTTGGAGTGGTAATGACAATGTTCAATTTCGACTTTTACGGCCAATCATATTATGGAAAAAATCCATAAAATTGGCGAGGGGGGTCAATCTTGTTGTGGCCTGTTGTAAAAATATCTATAGGGTGTCCCTTGTTAATGACAGGCAAATCAATTGAAAAGCAAATTGATGTAGGCCCTAAGTCTCGTCATTAAAGTATTAGTCTAATAGTGTACTGTACTACTGTAGACTGTAGGCTAAATTGAGAAATGTCCTGCAATTTGAAAAAAAAAAAACAAATGCTAAATGAATGAGGGGCTACAATGCTATTAAATTTTTCCATGAAAGATTATATATAATTTTTTTCCAGTAGCATACTTATTCTTTTAAATAAATTTTCAGGTGTTTTCAATGATTGGAAAATGTTTCTGGAATTCCAGGTCTTCCAGGATTTGTGGGAACAAAGGTTACTGACCGCCCCCGTACATCTATGAAACAGTGCCCATGAGGTAGGGCCTACATTGCTTTCAAATAATTCATTCAGATCAGACATCAGCCACGTTCCTGGTGGGTTTATTTGGTCTCTCTTACATGGGTAAAAATAAGATTTTACACTGAAGAGTAACAGCAGATCATGTGCACAATGTGTATAAGAGGAGTGCTATTAAACACTAAATTCATTAAGAACGCAAATGAGAAATAATTAACAACATAATCACATAGTCACTACAGATCTTGCTCTGAGATAAGTGTGTAACTGAATTACTGTCAGGTAAACATATATTTAAGTTTCCCAAAATAACTTCTAAAGTGATTCGCTGATAGATAAATAAATAAATAATACAAAACAAACATGCAGGACAAACACATAATTTCAGGAACCCCTACACAAATTACTTGAACAAATACAGTAAATGAATATCATTAAAGGATTAACTATAGACATGACTAATTTGCTACATAGATAAATCAAATATACCTGATTAGATTGGGAATAAATAATTTGGTACATTCAGAACTTCAGGATATGTGTGCATCCACTTTGACAACCATATTTTGCATGTGTAAAGATTACAGAACATATCACTCTTCATCAAACAATGTCACCTTGAAACGTTCCACAAAGCATTCCCCTTTGATAAAATGGAAGCTTAAGCATAGATTATACAAATATAGTTTTATCTTTTCATATGAACTAAAATGGCCTCTTTCTTTAAAAGGTCATAAGCAGCAGATTGACACTTGAGGGAGGATTCAAGCAGGCCTTTTGATCACTAAAAGCCACTGAGGTTTCAAAATGGTTTCCTCAACTTTGGTTGAGGATATGACATCAACTGCTTACAAAAATGAAGAAATCCAGCAATTTCAAATTGACATATATTAACAACATGATATAAGTAATTGGAAATAGTTGAAAATAATAGTGTAACGTTTGCAGCAGGTCTTTTCCTCCTTTTTTTCTACATTCAGGGGACAAAGGACTGAGCACTAGGAAACATGTTGACTTGGTCCCTTACTGTCTGGCAACTAATAATACCTGCAGTTTGATCTCCACAGGGACAATTTGACGAGACAGTAAAATGCCATGTCTTGGGTGACAGCTGCCATCACTTGCCGCGTGAACAATGACTTTTAACATCTGATACAACGTAATTTAATGTTTCTGTGTGGACAGTCCTGGTTTATCAGGATGTTTCCTCTGCTCTTTTCTTTCTAATAGGCACTCAAAAAGCATTCTTGAGTAGTCGCCCTGGTGAGACCACTCATAGACTAAAGCTGACAGAAATCCTGTATAAATACAAGAAACACATAAAATTAACAATGTAACAGTGTCAAGAGACTAACCTTGAGAGTATTTTGTGTTATCTACTGTATGAAGACCACACACTGTATAGTTGATAGCTGACTGATATGGAATCTCCATGAGGAGAAGGATAAAAATTGGCATTAACATTCAAATCATTGTCAATGGCATGCAGCAAAAAGTTTCAACACCCCAAAACTGCATAACAAAGCCTCATCTGATAATGATCTTGATATGCTCTCCATTAATAGTAGCAGTTTATAGGACATAAAGTACTACACACATGAATTCATGATGGACATCACTGACAACTTATTCAAGCATCTTAGTGTTGGTAACTTCGATTTGTCTAGACTGCTCTGTAGGGCACTCATGCAGAAATCACTGCAAAAACAGAGAAGTAACAACTTTCCAGCATTTTAAGGATGTTTGATTTTTCTGCAGGTAACATTAGATAACACAAGCTTTATCATAACAAATGTCCCTGCTAGGGAATAGCAATGCAGCATATTTATGACTCCCACTCGTTAGTTTGAATGGACCAACAGTGAAGGCCTATCGCCTGTGGTCTCCATACTGTCCTCTCTTCTTCACCTCTGCCTTTTTCTCCCTCACTCATTCTTTTCTTTTCTTCATCATTTCTTTAGTTGGAATAACACAGGAGCACATCGGTGGAAAGGACAGCAAGGCAAACGGGGAACTACAAGGAGATAGCGATAGAGATAAAGAGGGAGAGACAGAGAGAAAGAGTGAAGAGAGAGAGAGAGTGGGAGAGAAGGGCAAGAAAGCTGAAAGAGGCTCCGTCGTCTCCCCTATATCTCCTCCAACTTCAGAAGGCGTCCTTGATGTTCTTGAGCTGCCTCACGGCCAGATCGACGGGCAGGCTGAACTTGAGGTGGCTGAGGCGGCCGAGGATGCGCAGGGCGCCCTCGAAGCCGGTCTGGGCCATGTAGCTCCATGGCTGGTAGTGTGGCCCCACCAGCGCGCCCGACTTGCAGAGCAGGTTGAGCCAGGAGACCAGACGGCGCTCGTTGAGCGCCACGCACACCAGCGCCTTGAACTCGGAGTCGGCGCCACGCTTGTAGCGGCTGTGTTCGTGCAGCACCGAGTGCACGGCCCACAGCAGCGACTGCTTGGGCGTCACCGTCACCGGACCCCCGCCGCCCGCCCCGGCACCTCCTCCGCCGCCCACGGGCAGGCTGAAGGACTGCGAGAGCTGGCGCGCCGGCGACTCCACAAACGCCGGGCCGTCCTTGGAGTGGTAGTACTTGACGAAGAGCTCCCACGGGTGCATGTTCTTGGCCTGACCGGGTCCGTAGGGGAGCAAGCAGGCGATGGGCGCCAGCACCAGGCTCATGCCCTGCGAGGGCGCGTATAGGCCGTGGGCCAGCAGGTCACGTAGGGCCATGGCCAGGTCCTTGCGCACGGCAGTGGTCAGCTCGTCACGCGGCCCGCCGGGCGACAGGCACACTGTGTAGCTGACCATGTGCTGCTCCTCTTGGGAGACCGACTGGCGGCCGGCCGCCTGGATGCGCACACTCTCCACGGCCGCCTCCAGACGCTGCAGCAGGGGGCCGTAGTCCGGGTGGCTGGCCTCACTGCCCTGCGACCACAGGGTCTGGGGCACGTGGCCCGCTGCGCAGCCAAACTGGCTCACGGCAAAGATCTGCAGGACGGCCAAGGCACGCTGGATCAGCTGCAGGCCAGTTTCACGCATCCTCTGGGCCTGCTCGGGGTCCACTGCACACAGCAAACAACAAAATACATATGTTTGTTTTTTTTGGAATACCGGAATACACTCAACTATATCATGAATTTATCACAGGTTAAATAGCTAGAATGCATTGTATACATAAAAAGCAAGATTACATTATATTGCATTAAACTGCATAATAGATGCATTAAATATTACATTAACTAACATTAAATGGGGGATGGCTTTAATTCAGCATGGCTAGTATAAAGCATTGTGACTAGTACACACCCCAAACAACTCACCTTTCTTTCTCCCCCCTGGGCCTCTGGAGTTGGGTTGGGATGTCCCAGCCTGCTGGCTGTGCTGACCATCAGAGAGTAAAGGATTTCCCACCTCATCTATGCACACATGGAAGACCAAAATGTGTGTATGTGTATGTCACTTAATATGAAGTGGCTTAATACAATGCAACAATGCCAAATGAGAGTTTCACAAAAAAAAACACCAAACAGAACTGGATTCACGAGGAATCAATATAAAGATGGCAATATAGAGACAAGTGGGACCACAGATTGTAACAGTGAAAAATGAATTGGCAACACCATGCCCTCTCAGATAGCAGCTAACGTACCTTGGATGAAGTTGATGAACATCTCCAGATCTCGGATCTGGGTCTTGAGCTGGTCCACCAGCTGCTCTTTGACCCGGGCCGGGTTGACGATCTGGGCGATGGCGGCGTCTACTCTCTGCCTCAGCTCCTCTGGACTCAGCTGCCCAATGTCCTCATTGAGATTCACGTCCAGTTTTTTAATCAGCTCATCAATGATCACCTGCAGAGAATACACGTCATGAAGACACTGTTGAGATCACGTCCTCAAAAGCCAGGTACATGCTTGTACATGCATTATGTTTTTCACTAAAAAACAAAATGATTGAAAATATACAGCTGATGTTTTTTTTTATAAAAGTAAGAAACAGTGAGGAAAAACCTGTGAATCAACAAATTAATCCTCATCCTCCTTACACAGTCACTACCAACATTTCAGAGGCAAGGGATGCAAAGAACAGAACCACTTACCCTTTGCTTCTCCATCACCACAGACTGAGGCAGGGAATCATAGCTGCCTTCCTGGTAGGCAAAGCGCTCCAGGTCGTCCAGTTGGGTCTTCAGTTGCACTATCAGTTCCTTCTGCTTCTCTCTCTGGGCCTCTAAGCGCTCTCTCTTCTCCCGCTCACTCTGTGATCAAAGGAGCACATGGACACAAAAAACATTAGTTAATTGGATAGAATTAAACAGCTAATCAGACAAGAATCTGAGGAATGCAAAACAACTTGCTGAAGTTGAATATTTGTTTGATAGAAACCGTATAATGTATTCACAGGAAAGAGGATTTGTTTTAGGCTACAATGGCCTGATAGAGAGAGAGAGAGAGAGTGCAAGACAGAGGTGAAGACAGATCTTAGAGAAAATACTCACGAGTTCCTCCTGCACAGATGGCATGTACAGAGCACAGAAGGAAAAAGGAAACAATTTTACAGCAAATTCCCAGAAAAGAGATTTTTTTTATGAGTGCATGGGTGGAGACAAGAAAAACAATGGCACATTTTGTACCCTTCTGCAATCAGTTTACACTACTGATTCTCCACACAGTTTGATCATTAAAATCATAACGTAGCCTATCAGCATTCAGGAGTGTGTATGTGGAATAACTGAATAACCAAAGACATCAGGATAATGTAATCTGTCAGAGCTGAGAACACAGTGCGTGCATGAGCGAGCGGGGAGGCTTTTGATTGCTTCCCTGTTCATCTCTCTCGCTCTAACATAACTTTGCGTGCCTCTTTGATGTTATGCTGTTTATCCAGGGCCGGGACCGCCGTAACATTTAATTGAAGCAAATAGTGGATCATGTAAGCATGCATACTAAGCTACTCTCAATCGGCCTATTCCATCTTTGCATCCCTAAGTCTTTGACTGAGTAGCCTACGCTAATGGAGAAAATAAATATCAGGACTCACTGTGTTCTAAATAATGTTTTTGGACATCTAGGAAGACTTCATAGGCAACATGTAGGCGTACATCCAGACACATGACAGCTGTCGTTTGATAGTATGGGCTAGCTTACTCACTCACCGAGTTCTCCAGCAGTTGCGCATCCTTCGCCCGACAGCCAACAACATGCGGACAGCCTTTGAAAGCGAACTCCTCGAGATCCATGAGCATTCTCTCCTTCTCATCGCTCTGTGCATGAACGATCTGTTTCAGTCGAAACTGCACCTGTGCAAAATGTGATGTTAGGGCGAGAAGCGAGGAATTCGACAGTTCTCGCTCCTCTTCCAGTTTCCGCAGCCTGGCAGCCATCTCAGCTTCGCTGGCCGACAGCGAGCCTAACCTTTTGGGCTCCAGCAAGTCCCGTTTCCCTCGTTCATCCTCCGGGTTGGCCACAGCTCCAACCGGAGCCCATCGTTCTCCATGACCAACCACGGCAGCTTCGCTGTCCGATGTTGACAGCTCCTCTGACATTTGTCTCACAGCTGGACAGCGTCGCCGTCTCGAGATTTAGTTAAAAACCGGACCAGCAGTAGGCTAACCCGTAAAATAATCAACCCGTACTTTCAGCTTGTGCCCTTAACTAGGGCAATATTTTGATTCCGTTTGAATAATCTAAACCTGTAGTAGCAGGTGCAACGCCATCTTGAATCCTGCTTTGTGCGTCAATACTTTTAGATGAGCTACGTCAACACAACAGTAGATTTACTCAATCTGTAAGTATGTTTTGTGGGACATGGCAGGTCTTTCCCTTAATCCAGTTGGCATACAGCTCAGTGTTTTCCTAAACCAGGATGTCACGTAGAGCGTGATGACGCCAGCATTTCACATTTCCTTGGATACGCCAGGACCAACAAAACAGGCAAAGTAGGCTACAGAATGTTTGAGTTTAGGTAGCCTATAGGCTTCTTGGTTATGGTTATGGATTTGGCAGACGCCTTTGTCCAAAGCGACACACAAATACAAAACAACATAATATTTAAAATTGAACAGGGAACAGAATGTTGGTCAAATATAATAAGGAGAATAGTAATAATAAACAACAATAGATATCTATATGGCTCTAGATGAATGGATGAATGCAAGATGCTAGAATGCTACATGTTTATGTATTCAGCCGTAGTCTACTTATCATGCACGACGTCTTTGTTATTTTGGCATTTTCAAGTTAAAGTTCAAGTTTATTTATATAGCACATTATCATACAAAGAAAGTCACTCAATGTGCAGCTAATCTTCAGTGTCACGGTCGGTTACCCAGCTAACACATGACGTTGCAGCAATGTCGCCATAAAGTTGTCATTTGGTCACAGCGACATTACCTTCTGGCTACGTTGTTGCAACGTCACAGCTACTTTGCAAGACAATGTTGTCACTTGGTACCATTAGTGACATTGCAGCGACGTTGTGACCTGGTCAGCTGATGATGTTGCAATTTGATACCGTTAAGAACGGTGCCACAACATTGTGATTAGGTCAGCTGGTGACATTGCCATTTGGTGCCGTGGGAAACGTTTCCGCGACGTCTGCCAATGACGTTGCCATGTAGTATTGTGAGTGATGTTGCCACAACATCATGGTCAGGTCAGCTGATGACGTTGCCATTTAGTATCAGGAAATGTCCCCGCGACGTCAGCCAATGACGTTGACATGTAGTATTTGGAGTGATGTTGCCCCAACGTTGTAAACGGGTCAGCTGATGACGTTGCCATTTGGTGCTGTGGGAAATGTACCGGCGACGTCAGCCGATGATGTTGCCATGTAGTATTTGGAGTGATGTTGCCACAACATCGTGATTAGGTCAGCCGATGACGTTGCCATTTGATGCTGTGGGAAATGTACCGGCGACGTCAGCTGATGATGTTGCCATGTAGTATTTGGAGTGATGTTACCACAACATCTTGATTAGGTCAGCCGATGACGTTGCCATTTGGTGCTGTGGGAAATGTACCGGCGACGTCAGCCGATGATGTTGCCATGTAGTATTTGGAGTGATGTTGCCACAACATCGTGATTAGGTCAGCCGATGACGTTGCCATTTGATGGGAAATGTACCGGCGACGTCAGCCGATGATGTTGTCATGTAGTATTTGGAGTGATGTTACCACAACATCGTGATTAGGTCAGCCGATGACGTTGCCATTTGGTGCTGTGGGAAATGTACCGGCGACGTCAGCCGATGATGTTGCCATGTAGTATTTGGAGTGATGTTGCCACAACATCGTGATTAGGTCAGCCGATGACGTTGCCATTTGATGCTGTGGGAAATGTACCGGCGACGTCAGCCGATGATGTTGCCATGTAGTATTTGGAGTGATGTTGCCACAACATCGTGATTAGGTCAGCCGATGATGTTGCCATTTGGTGCTGTGGGAAATGTACCGGCGACGTCAGCCGATGATGTTGCCATGTAGTATTTGGAGTGATGTTGCCACAACGTTGTAAACGGGTCAGCTGATGACGTTGCCATTTGGTGCCATTGGAACCGTCCCCGCGACGTCAGCCGATGACATTGCCATGTAGTATTGTGAGTGATGTTGCCACAACATTGTGAACTGGTCAGCTGATGATGTTGCCATTTGCTACCATGAAGAATGGTGCCACAACATCATGATCAGGTCAGCATTTTACCTATTGGTCGGGGATCTAACCAGCAACCCTTCGGTTTCAAGTCCTGACCAGTAGGACCTGACCAATATATGTACATATATGAGACCATGCACATACAATGTATGCACAATACATATGTGGTGATACAGTATATACAGTATATGTACAGTACATGTAACATCTAAAATATAAGAGTACTTACAGTTTTTCTCAGTTGCTAAAACACTAAAACCCATTGGCTGAAGAAAGTTCTCAGTTGCTTGAACTCATTAAGCTAATTATTCAGTCTGTTGTCAATACCTTAAACCATTTCACATGGTAAAACACAATTTTTAGAAAAACTTTAAACACTCATTCTCAAAACACATTCTGCACTAATGCTTATGTACTGTATCCATACTGGTAAACACAAGTGGCAAAAATGAAATACAAATAGACATACACATATCATCGATTAAACACAACCACTCAAAATTGATTTCACTTGTTTCAAATGATGTGACAAAACCAATATACGCCAGTTCAGAGAGCAAACAGGTTGTTGAAGGTGGGAATGAAAATGGATAAAAGAAACTATGTAAGAAGACGAGTGCATATGCAAAGTGGGGGATGAGGAGGAAGGGGAGGATGGCAAGAAAGAGGATTTTTATTGGACACTGTACTACAGTGCATTGTAGGCTGTATACTGTACAATACTGTAAACAAATCGTATGGCCCTGAACATTGTGCTTTCCATTTGTTTACAGTACTGACTGCTCAATAGATTTTGACTGGTGCAAGTTCATATCAACAAAGAACAAGAATCAAAGGACAAGTTTGTGAGATGCAGGATACTGTAAAAATAGAGGTACAAGGAAGAGGAAGAACAAAAAAATGCAAAGAGCAAAGCAAAGTAGTAATTTCTACTTGATGTTTCCTGTTTTGAGGCGAAAGTTGGATTTTGCAAGAGGAGTCAGAGGTTTTGTAAATAGTGCTTGTAAATAGGGTTTTGTGTTTAATGCTTTAAGAAAATGGAGCAAGGTTTCAGAAATTGTGTTTTAGCGATTGAAAAAAACTGTAATTGTTGTCACTTGTGTTTACCAGTATGGATGACATGTGCATTAGAGTTCAGAATGTGTTTTGAGAATGCGAATGTGTTTAGAGTTTTGCTGAAAAGTGTAAGTGGGATCTGCAACTGTGTTTTACCATGTGAAATGGTTTAAGGTATTGACAACAGACTGAACAATTACAGTAGCTAAATGAGTTCAGGCAACTGAGAACCTTCTTCAGCCCATGGGTTTTAGTGTTTTAGCAACTGAGAAAAACGGTGAAAAACTGTAAAAAGTATTTCATAATGAGGGGCGAACTAATGTAGCCTAAGGTGTCTCTTATTTCATGTTGAGGTTTGCTTCCCAGCATGCATTGCAAGTCAGTTGCCTCGTTTATAGGCTATTATTGTTATTGATTTTGAAACAATATGGTTGAAACAGTTTAGCTTAGGCTCAACTCTTACTGATGTTTTGAACAATAAATTCAATAGTTTATTTTAAAAAAAAGAAACCGTGGACGTGAAACTACTAGTTCTAACCCAGTATAAAAGTCCAGCTGACAATTCCATCATGTATCTTGTTGGAGGACATAAGCCTGAATGGTTGAAAATCAGCTACACACATAAGGTAAGTTCATACATAGAGTGTATGTAATTAATAGCAAAATGGATAACCATGATGATGTGATCTGATGTTACATAAGTTGTCTCTCTCCCACAATAACAGTAATATCACCCGGATCAAAGCATTCGCTGTGCCTACAGGTATTAATTGGCCTATGTACAAGTGCTGTAAGAAGGGTAGTTGTCATGTAAGGCACATACTATAATTTTATTATTGTTGCGGTTACGGATTGGCAAGTTACGTTGCGGTTACGTAATGAAACCTTCCACTTGCGACGTTGCCTCAATGTTGCCTGAAGTTGTTAAGGACTGGCGACGTCGGTAACTTACGTTACGGTTACGAAACGGCACCTTTCAATTCCATGTTGCTACAACGTAACCTGATGTTGCAGATACGGATTGGCAACGTTGGGGAGTTACGTTGCGGTTACGAATTGTCACCTTTCACTTTGCATGTTGTGGCAACGTTGCTAAACAGGACTGGTGGCGTCGGTAACTTACGTTACGGTTACGGAACGGCAACTTTCAACTCCATGTTGCTGCAACGTCACCTGATGTTGCGGTTACGGAGTGGCGACGTTGGGGAGTTACGTTGCAGTTACGAATTGTCACCTTTCACTTTGCATGTTGTGGCAACGTTGCTAAACAGGACTGGTGGCGTCGGTAACTTACGTTACGGTTACGGAACGGCGACTTTCAACTCCACGTTGCTGCAACGTCACCTGATGTTGCGGTTACGGATTGGCAACGCTGGGGAGTGACGTTGCGGTTACGAATTCTCACCTTTCACTTTGCATGTTGTGGCAACGTTGGATACGACGTTGTGGCAATGTATTTTGGGTCATTCAGTTACATTGCAGCAACGTAACTGTGCTAGCTGGGTACCCCCCTCCCCCACCATTTTAAATCAATTGTAGGCCTATGGATACAAGGATACAAGGAAGTTTATTGTCACACATGCATATAGTTACTGGAAGTAAGAAATGCAGTGAAATTATGTCTGGTGTCAGCCTATTTGTGCATTTATGGGTGGGGGTGGGGGGTAAAAAGTGCAGTAGAAGAGGGGTTTAGTAGATTAAGTGGCAAGCATGGTTCGAATTACAGGGGGTATTGGGGGGGTCCGACCCCCCTAGATGAGACTTGGACCCCCCCAAAAGGGATGAAAATAATAGTTTGGGGGGTACTGAAAAAATGTAATAAAATTTAATGTTATCCAATATTGCATGTAATTAAATGCAGTATTACCATCACATTCCAAGAATTCAGGATATAATCTAATTAAATACGATTTTCAAACCCTCACTCCCATTGGGCTGTACCATTTCTCTGGTGCGTTCAGACTGTATTGTTTGCTATGATATAATACTGACAAATTAAAACAAATGCACAGTGTAGTAGGCTGCAAAAGCCTGAAACGAATGGGTTAACAAGCGGTGGCCAACTGGCCATACATTTGTCTAATATTTCACTGCCTTTGTAACATAGTGATATTAGCCAACCTTAGAAAAACATTGAGTAGCAAGATCGCTATGGTTTAACCGTAGGTCTCCCTTCCACTCAGCGGCCGCGACCATCGCTGCTTCTTAGCTTAAAAATCAGGCCTACAATCACACGCCATAGGAGGAGTTCCATAGATATACTGACACGGGGAGAGGTTTAATGAGGCGATTTATCATTTTGTGCAATTTCATTCTTAATATCTTAACAAGAGGGAATTTGCTCTAATATTCAGGGAAATTCGCATGTACTGCAGATTACCTTTTTTACGCAAATGTACATCTATAATTGCAACGTTACCTACAGTTTGTTTGAAACGCTACGTGAACATATAATAATCAATTGAACGTGAAATGTCTTTCCTCGTTGCTATTATTAGAGATCAGCCTTTCTTAAAAGCGTATTGCTGCACAAACGTTTTGTGATATAACAGACATCCCAACCTGCAAAAACTCATTTCAGGGAGGTATCCCTAAACTTTATCCTACTTAGATACTGAAATACAGATTATTGTGTTTCTTCAATAATGTCAGTAAACCAAATAAGGGAGGCCTATAATTGGGATAATAAAATACGTAGATTTTGGAAGTTTGGTCTTTTTATGTAGCCTTGGCAACTAGCCATCTAATATAGGCCCAAATAATATACATGAAATGACACTTGTTAAACTCACCTCAACATGTCTTTTGCAATCATTTAACCCGCCACCCAGCTAACACATGACATTGCAGCAACGTCGCCATAAAGTTGTCATTTGGTCACAGCGACATTACCTTCTGGCTACGTTGTTGCAACGTCACAGCTACTTTGCAAGACAATGTTGTCACTTGGTACCATTAGTGACATTGTAGCGACGTTGTGACCTGGTCAGCTGATGATGTTGCAATTTGGTACCGTTAAGAACGGTGCCACAACATTGTGATTAGGTCAGCTGGTGACATTGCCATTTGGTGCCGTGGGAAACGTTTCGGCGACGTCTGCCAATGACGTTGCCATGTAGTATTGTGAGTGATGTTGCCACAACATCATGATCAGGTCAGCTGATGACGTTGCCATTTAGTATCAGGAAATGTCCCCGCGAAGTCAGCCAATGACGTTGACATGTAGTATTTGGAGTGATGTTGCCACAACGGGTCAGCTGATGACGTTGACATTTGGTGCCGTGGGATACGTCCCCGCGACGTCAGCCGATGATGTTGCCATGTAGTATTTGGAGTGATGTTGCCACAACATCGTGATTAGGTCAGCCGATGACGTTGCCATTTGGTGCTGTGGGAAATGTACCGGCGACGTCAGCCGATGATGTTGCCATGTAGTATTTGGAGTGATGTTGCCACAATGTTGTAAACGGGTCAACTGATGAAGTTGCCATTTGGTGCCATGGGAACTGTCCCCGCGACGTCAGCCGATGATGTTGCCATGTAGTATTTGGAGTGATGTTGCCACAACATTGTGATTAGGTCAGCCGATGACGTTGCCATTTGGTGCTGTGGGAAATGTACCGGTGACGTCAGCCGATGATGTTGCCATGTAGTATTTGGAGTGATGTTGCCACAATGTTGTAAACGGGTCAACTGATGATGTTGCCATTTGGTGCCATGGGAACTGTCCCCGCGACGTCAGCCGATGACATTGCCATGTAGTATTGTGAGTGATGTTGCCACAACATTGTGAACTGGTCAGCTGATGATGTTGCCATTTGCTACCATGAAGAATAGTGCCACAACATCATGATCAGGTCAGCATTATACCTATTGGTCGGGGATCGAACCAGCAACCCTTCGGTTTCAAGTCCTGACCAGTAGGCCATGACTGCCCCAAATTAGTTAGAAATATCCACCATAATGTATTCAGATGTATATGGGGAAATGTATTGGTAATATTTGTAAAGATATATGTATATGCACAATATATGTACATATATGAGACCATGCACATACAATGTATGCACAATACATATGTGGTGATACAGTATATACAGTATATGTACAGTACATGTAACATCTAAAATATATGAGTACTTACAGTTTTTCTCAGTTGCTAAAACACTAAAACCCATTGGCTGAAGAAAGTTCTCAGTTGCTTGAACTCATTAAGCTAATTATTCAGTCTGTTGTCAATACCTTAAACCATTTCACATGGTAAAACACAATTTTTAGAAAAACTTTAAACACTCATTCTCAAAACACATTCTGCACTAATGCTTATGTACTGTATCCATACTGGTAAACACAAGTGGCAAAAATGAAATACAAATAGACATACACATATCATCGATTAAACACAACCACTCAAAATTGATTTCACTTGTTTCAAATGATGTGACAAAACCAATATACGCCAGTTCAGAGAGCAAACAGGTTGTTGAAGGTGGGAATGAAAATGGATAAAAGAAACTATGTAAGAAGACGAGTGCATATGCAAAGTGGGGGATGAGGAGGAAGGGGAGGATGGCAAGAAAGAGGATTTTTATTGGACACTGTACTACAGTGCATTGTAGGCTGTATACTGTACAATACTGTAAACAAATCGTATGGCCCTGAACATTGTGCTTTCCATTTGTTTACAGTACTGACTGCTCAATAGATTTTGACTGGTGCAAGTTCATATCAACAAAGAACAAGAATCAAAGGACAAGTTTGTGAGATGCAGGATACTGTAAAAATAGAGGTACAAGGAAGAGGAAGAACAAAAAAATGCAAAGAGCAAAGCAAAGTAGTAATTTCTACTTGATGTTTCCTGTTTTGAGGCGAAAGTTGGATTTTGCAAGAGGAGTCAGAGGTTTTGTAAATAGTGCTTGTAAATAGGGTTTTGTGTTTAATGCTTTAAGAAAATGGAGCAAGGTTTCAGAAATTGTGTTTTAGCAATTCAAAAAAACTGTAATTGTTGTCACTTGTGTTTACCAGTATGGATGACATGTGCATTAGAGTTCAGAATGTGTTTTGAGAATGCGAATGTGTTTAGAGTTTTGCTGAAAAGTGTAAGTGGGATCTGCAACTGTGTTTTACCATGTGAAATGGTTTAAGGTATTGACAACAGACTGAACAATTACAGTAGCTAAATGAGTTCAGGCAACTGAGAACCTTCTTCAGCCCATGGGTTTTAGTGTTTTAGCAACTGAGAAAAACGGTGAAAAACTGTAAAAAGTATTTCATAATGAGGGGCGAACTAATGTAGCCTAAGGTGTCTCTTATTTCATGTTGAGGTTTGCTTCCCAGCATGCATTGCAAGTCAGTTGCCTCGTTTATAGGCTATTATTGTTATTGATTTTGAAACAATATGGTTGAAACAGTTTAGCTTAGGCTCAACTCTTACTGATGTTTTGAACAATAAATTCAATAGTTTATTTTAAAAAAAAGAAACCGTGGACGTGAAACTACTAGTTCTAACCCAGTATAAAAGTCCAGCTGACAATTCCATCGTGTATCTTGTTGGAGGACATAAGCCTGAATGGTTGAAAATCAGCTACACACATAAGGTAAGTTCATACATAGACTGTATGTAATTAATAGCAAAATGGATAACCATGAAGATGTGATCTGATGTTACATAGGTTGTCTCTCTCCCACAGTAACAGTAATATCACCCGGATCAAAGCATTCACTGTGCCTACAGGTATTAATTGGCCTATGTACAAGTGCTGTAAGAAGGGTAGTTGTCATGTAAGGCACATACTATAATTTTATTATTGTTGCTGTTACGGATTGGCAAGTTACGTTGCGGTTACGTAATGAAACCTTCCACTTGCAACGTTGCCGCAATGTTGCCTGAAGTTGTTGTTAAGGACTGGCGACGTCGGTAACTTACGTTACGGTTACGAAACGGCACCTTTCAATTCCATGTTGCTACAACGTAACCTGATGTTGCAGATACGGAGTGGCGACGTTGGGGAGTTACGTTGCGGTTACGAATTGTCACCTTTCACTTTGCATGTTGTGGCAACGTTGCTAAACAGGACTGGTGGCGTCGGTAACTTACGTTACGGTTACGGAACGGCAACTTTCAACTCCACGTTGCTGCAACGTCACCTGATGTTGCGGTTACAGAGTGGCGACGTTGGGGAGTTACGTTGCGGTTACGAATTGTCACCTTTCACTTTGCATGTTGTGGCAACGTTGCTGAACAGGACTGGTGGCGTCAGTAACTTACGTTACGGTTACGTAACGGCACCTTTCAATTCCACGTTGCTGCAACGTAACTTAATGTTGCAGTTACAGATTGGTAACGTTGGGGAGTGACGTTGCGGTTACGAATTCTCACCTTTCACTTTGCATGTTGTGGCAACGTTGGATACGACGTTGTGGCAATGTATTTTGGGTCATTCAGTTACATTGCAGCAATGTACTGGCAACGTAACTGTGCTAGCTGGGCATGAGCAATGCACTGTTACAAACAGTGCAGCGTGCAAGACTATTTTTTACTATTATGAGACGAAGTCTGATGTGAAATGGGTCTTAAATGTTCCTTTTTGGGGGGGCACTGGCTCTTGTTCCTAGATACACTGAAATTATGAATTTAGTTTAGAGATAAAATCCCGCCTGCACTGAAAACTGATTGGTCAAGATGCGTTGCAAGCACATACGCACCACCCCTCTCTCTATCCCTCTCCATCATCTGTGCGCTACAACCAGATGTACACGCCATTTGAAGTTTCGGTCTCGCGTGCGTGTTCTTGCTTGCTTGTTCTAGATTCCGGGACATTTTATCTCATTTGCGGGCGCCAGGGAGGCGCTATCAATATGCGGGAGACTTGGAATGTCTGATATAACACCAGGCGCAAAATGCACTAGGCTACATCATGATATGAAATGCCTAGGCTAAACAACGTGAAGATATTTGTTTTCCAACCGTGAACAAGTCATTTTTTTTTATTTGCATGTTTTGCAGGCTTAGGCTATCCAAGAAAAACGAATCAAATGAACCAAAGGCTGGTCTTGTATTAGGCTAGGTGAACTTGGCTATTAAACTCCCATTAAACTTGGGAGACTTTTTGTGGCCCATCTGTAAACAATTCTGGGTCTTAAATTTAAGTTGTATGTTTGCCATTCCCGTGCTATTGCTCTGTATGCATTTCCATGTTTGCACTGCACGGCTATACCAAAAAATATTTGACTGTGGCGCGCAATTTTACGCACGGGGCGCACCTTGAAACAGTGTTTACCCAAATCCAACCCTTCCCATAACGTGTAAGGTAAATTGTGCTTGCTAGTATGATTAGTTTTTTTTAACTTGTCGGCCAGCTAGCCACGGTCATATACCTATATTTCGAAGGAAAATTGACTGTGAACCACAAGTATGAAATCATGTGTGTAAGCCTATATAAAATGGAGAGTGACGTCACCAGTCGAAATAGCGGTATCCCCCGAAGCTCACGGTATAATTCGAACACTGGTGGCAAGGGCTGCATAAGAAAGGTGGGGGAGAATTGGGATTGGGGGGGTGCACCAACAAGGAGCACCCAAGAGCAACAGGGGCAAGGAAAAACTCCCTTACCAAGGAAGAAACCTTGGGCAGATCCACGGCTCAAGGGGCTAACCCAACTGCCAGGGGTCTTGGTGTGTGTGTTGGGGGGATGACAGGGAAGATGGGATAGTGTGCTGTGTATGTGGGGAGAGGGCAGTGTGCAATATGTGTGTTGGAGAAGCTTCCTCATGAGAAAATGTGCTGTGTATTTGGGGGGGGGGGGGGGGGGCAGTGTGCTGTAAGTATGTTGGGGATGTGTGTTGGAGAAGCTTCCTGATGAAATAATGTGCTGTGTAGGTAGGGGAGAGGGGGGGGGGGGGCAGTGTACTGCAAGTATGGTGAAGGGACTTACTATTGCAAGCAGACTACTGTATGTAAGATGTATGTGAGTGATGACAGTGAAGATGTGTGTGTGGGCGGGAGGGGAGTGGAGCAGTGACTGTGTGTGTGTGTGTGTAGTGTGTGTGTGGGTAGGTGGGGGCAGTGTGCTGTAAGTATGTAGAGGATGTGTGTTGGAGAAGATCCTGAAGACAAATGTGCTGTGTATGTAGGGAGGGGGGGGGCAGTGTGCAGCAAGTATGTAGAGGAGGCTTACTGTAGCAAGCAGTGTGCTGTATGTATGTGAGGGGATGACAGTGATGATGTAAGTGTGTGTGTTTTGTGTGTGTGTGTTGGGGATGGGGGTGGGGGGGGCAGAAAGGCTAGGCAATCAAGGACATGGGTAGATAGATGGAGGAAAAATCAACAATAATAAATAAAAAGTTCTATGGAGATGTGCAAAAGTGGGAGAAAGTCAGATATGTGTGTGTGTGTGTGTGTGTGTGTGTGTGTTTTAACGTGTGATGAAATAAGAAAATAAATAAAAGGTCTGTAGCATAGGGAGAGGTCATGAGTGCTGAGGAGTGAATGAGTGCAAATTCAGTAGTGTGAATTCAGAGTTGGGAAATGTTTGAGAGTGCTGAGGAGTGAATGTGTGCAAAGTCAGTATAGTGTGAGTTCAGAGTTCGGATGGCCTGGGGATATGACTATGCACCATATTGCTAGCATAATGTTATTATTATATACACCATTTGAAAGCTTTGACTCTTGGGAATCCAAAAATGACAACTTTTTTCATGTACAATCTGTATAGTGCTTTACATTCTCAGCTTCATCTTATTATGTCTCAATTAAATTTGATCCAAAATGCCCCCCTCCCCTCCTCCGCTTTTGGTGCTACCCTGACCTCTGGCTGCAGTGTAGCTGCAGCACAATAAGTAGATGCAACATATTGGGTAGGCTACTGAAATATTCACAACAATCCATAGAAATTGAATCTTCATGTTGTATTATCCAATATTAGTTGTACAGATGTATGTATAACGTAAATGCAAAAATAGACTTTTTTGTAATTATTCCATATTTTGTGTAGTCAGTCTATATCAGAACACCTGACATACAATCTAAATAGTCCACAAGATACCTTTCATTTGAAACCAGGATTATGCTTCTACACAAAGGGGTTCATGTGCAGTAAGCATTTGATTGTCAATAGCCTATGCATTTTGGATAACAAAAAGTCCTATGGGGAGTTTAGGCATTTTACAAAACACATGAGCATACCTTGGCAAATAATGGTCTAAAGCACTCATATTTTCATTCTATATTGATCTACTTTTGCACACAGCTTCACAAGACCTGGTGCTAGGGCTCAGCTGTGTTTCTAAGTGATATCAAGTGACCTAAATGTGGTCAGTTCAGAGATGCTTGTAATCCGGCAGAAATAACAAAAAAAGTATATTCCTCTGTAACTCTGTGTCAGTGCATCACACAGTTATGTTGACTGTTTCCTACGAAAACTACAGGTTCTCAGCTTTCTATAGAGGTCAAACATTTGATGGTAGGCCCCAAAAGAATGCCCTCGTAAATAAGCACAGTGCAATTTCAGGCAAAAACTTGAAATTTGTATTGGAATTCATGTGGTAAAAAAAAAAAAAAGAATAACAGTAATAATAGTAATTAATACAATAAAATAATAAAAAAAGATCAAGTGGGAAAATAAGACTGAATGAATAGGAGGTAAAATAAAATAAATAAATACATAAATCAATAATAATAATAAAAAACAATAAACCTAAAAACTAATCAATACAGAATGAAACAGTTCAGTTTTTAGTTTTTAGTAATGTTGGGGGAAATCTAATATCTTTTGGAAGCTGATTCCAGCGCTGTGTGGCATAATGGCTAAATGCCATTTCTCCTTGCTTGTTTTTAACCCTGGGACTATTAATTGACAAGTTCCAGTAGATCTAAGCTTCCTACCAGGCGTATATTGGGTAAGCATTTCAGAAAAATATTTGGGGCCAAGTCCATTCAGTGACTTATACACTAGGAGTAGAACCTTGAAATCAATTCTGAAATTAACTGGGAGCCAATGTAAAGATTTAAGAATGGGTGTAATATGATCTCTCTTTTTAGTCTTGGTTAATAGTCAGGCAGCAGCGTTTTGAATTAATTGAATCTGTCTAATGGACTTCTTGGGGAGGCCAGACTATTACAATAATCTACAGGATATGAAAGCATGAATAAGCTTTTATAAATCCTGTCTAGAAACAAAATCTCTGATCTTAGCTACAGTATGTTCATGAGATGCCAGAATGCTGATTTAGTCATGCTTTTGATGTGATCATTCATAGCCAGGTCCCCATCTAAGATGACTCCCAAGTTTTTTTACTTGAGTCCTAGTTGTAAGTGCTTTAGATTCTAAGTAAGCACCTATTTGTGTTCTATCCTCTTTGTTACCAAATAAAATAATCTCAGTTTTGCTCTGATTAAGTTGTGAAAAATTCTGCTGCATCCAGGTATTCACTTTTTCAAGGCAAAGACATAAGGAGTCAATAGGACTCGATTTGTTTGGTGACAATGCAAGGTAGACCTATGTGTCATCTGCATAGCTATGATATAAAACTTGAATTTCCCCTTGGGGATCAATAAATCTATCTATCTATCTATATGCAATCTTGTACTCTTGAAATATTTCACCAAGGGGAAGCATGTACAAGTTAAATAAGAGTGGCCCAAGTATGGCATAGTATGTTTCTCAGATATAGGTACCAATAGAAACAAAATACTCTCTGTGATCTAAATAAGACTTAAACCATCTAAGGACAGTATCAGAAAGCCCTACAGAGCATTCTAGTCGATTTTGCCTCTTTACGATCCCGCTCTGATAGCCGCAAAGTGACACACCCCAAAGTGATACACCCCATCTCCCTAGAGGGCGTAGGCCTACTCATAGGCCTACCTTCGCAGCCAGTGACTGTAGGATAGAATCTTTTGAGGGTTAAAGCCGCCTTTATTTGCACATTGGCATTCTCAAGGCTTTCCATTCATGTCACTGCATGTCCCACCCAATTTGTCAGTGACCAATGAAGGGTGTAGGCCTAAGCCGCCACAAATGACGTTTGTAGTCGGTCTGTTTGTTTAATTTGGCAAAGAGAGGCCTCACACGCATATAACTTTGTCAATGGTGCAGAATCACCAATCCAGGGTTGCCAATGTCGGGTGTTTTTTGATTGGAGTGAGATTTTCTCATATTCATGCACACAGCGAAATTATTCCCTAACCCTAACCCAAAATGTCTGTCCCCTTACACTTTTGCTAGGTAATCCCTGAATTATGTTAAAAAAAAACTCCTACATTGAGACCTGGTCTAGTCCTACATCTGTGAAAAACTCCAACATTGAGACCTGGTGTAGTCCTGCAAGTGTCCACGCGGTGCGTGACGAGAATTGTGTCATCAACGGCATGTGGGGTTGTCGTGTGCCTCCCAGCAATTGTGACATGCATCAATGTTGCATGTCTTGGACGCGCGCAAATGTGCAGGGAAGAGTATACCACTTACTAGAAAGTAAAACTACAACCATACATTAGCTGATTTAGGCCTGGCTGAGTTGTGCAAATTAGGATCGGCTGGTTTAGTGAATGGTTGGAACAAATGTGGAAAGAGTTTTCCATCTCTGTGAGGGACTAGGCTAAGGAAGAGATTCATGTTCAGATTATTTGGGATGCCTTCATTCATATCCTGTCCTTTCCAACATTTTAAAGATCCTGTACAACAAAATTAGAGATTTTTTTGGGAACACTTTGTATAGCTTAGAAAACTTGTGAAAGACAATTTGTTCTTTGCAATTGTAGCACATATTTTGTGCATATAGGCTAAGTTACAGGTGTTTTCACCAATTAGCTCAGATATCTAATCCGGCTGAAATATCAGTTGGTTTAGAGAATGGTTAGAACAAATATGTGGGCCCACCACAAGATCTCATTCCAAAAAATCCGGCCCACTACCTACAGTAATATGAGTTTGACACCCCATGGTTTAGAGAATGGTTAGAACAAATATGTGGGAGGACAGCTGAGCACCTGAGCTCTTGGGCTGTGGCTTCTGCAGTCAGCAGAACTGCCCACAGCAGTGAGTATAGAGGTCATTTTTCCACAATCTTGAAACCTAATTTAATATACTTGGCAATGCTTTTATTCATTCCGATTTGATTGGGTGGTTAATGACACCTTTTTCCGGGGTGGACAAATTCAAAATGCATATTCACGCTTTAGCATTTTATTTTGGCTATATTTTTAACTTTTCTGTTGTTTTGCATTGCATCAGAAAAAGAAAATAGTGCTAAATCTTAAAACATTGCTGGAAAGTTTTTGAATGGCAAACCATATTATAACCATGATTTGAGTTCTTAAGACAGTTCACAATGTTTAGTCAGCATTCAACCACAAATGTTTTAAAATGGCTTTATTTGAGATCCTTCTTACATTCATGAGCAATGTATTTTAAAACAAATTGTACATCTTAAAATGTATTTATTTATTACCCGAGTGATAAGCAGTGCAGGTTAATTATAACATCTTGGAGTAACTGAGTCAAGAACTGACAGGATCGGTCTTCAGTCAGCTTGTTAATAACACCTGTTCACAACCACTATGAAGTGATTGCTGGCAAAATGTTACCCCATGGGAGATGTAACCCAACCATGCTTTCAATCTAAAAGAAATGATGAGTTAACTCTGACTTATTATTTTGATTAAGTGCAAGATTATGGATATCCTGGACATGAGAAATCACTGTGACCTCAGAGTTCATTCAAACACGTACTCCCCACTGGCCAAATCATTAAAATGGATATAAGGTATAAATGAACTGTATGTGTGTGTAATGTATGGAGCCATGTCATAACTTTCAATAGACAAGCGCTCTTTTCTTCTTTGAGAAGAACACCTGCCAGTTATCTTTGTAGAACCTGGTGGCCTGAATGCAAGTACCTCCCTCGCCACAGGTGTATCCTGCTGGACAACAATGCTTCTTGTCAGCACAACAGGTGGCCTGTGAGGACAGCACAGGAGAGAGAGAGAGAGCGAGAGAGAAAGAGAGAGAGAGAGCGAGAGAGAGAGAAAGAGAGAGAGAGAGAGATCAGAGAGAGTGATGTTATCATTGACACATTTTGTACACTAGTATTTAAAGTACAGAGTCTTTTCTAATAGAGATCAAAATTAATTGATATACATTGAGACATTAACTTAGACAGATGAGTTGTGCCACCAAGGTAAATCTGTAAAATTATTGTAATATTTATTTTACACTGATTACCCACTCCTGATTGGTAGTGTTTCATAGAATGAAAACAGTTGCCATGTTTCATAGAGAAATATGACTTAAAAAGACAACTTGGAGCTTTAGATTTTTTTTTAAGTGATAATTAGGGCAGGTTGCTTTCAGACTGACAGCAGAAATCGACAAAAGCAGTCACGCACCTTTTGAGCCGGGCAGCAGCCCCAGCCTCCTTCGGCCATGCAGCACGTCTCCTGAATTGGGCAAGAGACCTGGTCATCACAATGGATCCCCAGATCGTCCTCGTGCAAGGTGTCAGGCGTCTCTGGTTCCTGTTCCACGAGCCTGATCAGGGGAAGCATCTGAGCCTGAAACAAGACGGACTTCTCGCAGGACCCAGCCTCCAGGTTGCAGGTGTAGCCCCGTGGGCAGCAGTGGGCCTGGTCTGAGCAGCACACAGCCTGGGAGAGTGTGTGGGGGGGGAGGTGAGGGTGAATATTACAGAGCACTGCTCTTCAACACGTCATGAACTTTCACAAACCGGGGCAGCTGCTTCACCACGCCGAGCAATTCACTTTCACTAAACTCATTCTGATAAGAAAAGTAGCCTACAATAAATGACTGCTCTTACACTCTGGCCATTCATCTCGCTATCTTATCAAATAGTGTAGTAGTAGAGTATGCTACAGAACATCATTTTCTCCATGTTTAGTACGACTATCTCCTTTGCAAATTGTGTCGGCTGTACAAAACAGAATTTCAGCCCATGAAGTTCATTACCATATGCTACAAATTGAAGAGTAGATGAGTACAGTAGCATCCTCAAACATGAGACTGTATGGACTTGTAGCATATTCAAACATGAGACTGTATGGACTTGTAGCATACTCAAACATGATACTGCATGGACTTGTAGCATACTCAAACATGAGACTGTATGGACTTGTAGCATACTCAAACATGAGACTGTATGGACACGTCACCTGTCTGTTCCCAGGCTCTAGCTTTGCATTTTATGCTCCATCTACTGGAGTGTTATCTCATGGAGCTGCAGAGTGTCCTGATGACCGGACTGCCACACACACACACACACACACACACACACACACACACACCCTTACCTCAATCAGTGGGCAGCATCCCCATTTCCCATTGGAGAGCTGGCAGCAGCTGGAGCCAGAGGGGCAGCTGCTGTCGGAGTCACAGGTCACCGTGGTGATGGCTTCACTGGGCGTGGCAGGGCCCTGTGCGGGCAGCTTGTTGTACCAGGGGATGACGGTGTCTCCCCTGGTGCACGTGGTCGTGTCCGTGTTACACTTGTAGCCCGCTGGGCAGCAGTGCTCCCCGTCCTCACAGCATAAGGCCTGAGGAGAGGAGAGAGGGGGTGAAAAAAAGGGGAAAAGTACAAAAAGAAGAGGTGGGATATGTTATCTGGTGGGGCCATTTGGGGTTATTTGAGTTTGAGTCATTTTTGGCTAGATTTGTTCATTGTATCCTGGGTGACTATGTATGTATATTTTGCATATGTGTGTGTATGTGTGTGTTACCCAGGCTCACATTAGGAAATGGACAGCAGCCCCATTTGTTCTCCTTTTTCATGAAGCAGCAAGTGGTGTGGTCAGGACAGGAGGTTGTGGAGTCACACTTCACTCCTAAAGGTGCCTCCTTTACCTCAGAGGGCACAGTAGTAGCAGGCAGCTTCGTCAGCATGGATACAGCCCCGGTGGCACTGAGGCAGGATCCTCCCGCGGTGTCACAGGTCGTCCCCTTCGGACAGCAGTGAATGTGGTCGTCACAGCAGACCGCCTAGAAAACATAACATAATAAGAACATGTCAGACATAAAATACTACCAGACGTTGGTTTCACAAAGAAAGACAAAGGAGAGACCTCTTGAGTTTGATGCAAAACTTAAGCCCCCGTATATGTGCAGGAGGTGGATGAAGGGAAAATAGGCATTAAAAGGGTGAATGTAACAAGACCCTGGTAAAGCATTCCAAGACAAGTTGCTTGGGAAGATGGACTTGATGTCAAACATGGCGTTTGATTTGAGGTCATTACCTCAGGCAGGGGGCAACAGGCCCACTGTCCCTGTTCATTCTTGCAGCAGGTGGTCCCGTCCGGACAGCTAGCAGTGGAGTCACATGTTACATCATTTTCTTTAGGGGGCAGTGCCAAGGCTGGCAGCTTCGTCAGCATGGATACAGCCCCGGTGGCACTGAGGCAGGATCCTCCCGCGGTGTCACAGGTCGTCCCCTTCGGACAGCAGTGAATGTGGTCATCGCAGCAGACAGCCTAGAACATATATATAAGATGTAAGACGTATAAGCCAGTATACTGCCAGACAATGGTTTCACAAATGAGGACAAAGAGACCTCCTGAGTTGCGTGCACAACTCATGTCCTCATTATGCAGGAGTTGGATAAAGGGCATACAGGCACAGAATCGGCATGAGAAGTGTGCACACAACAAGACCCCTGTAAAGCATGTAAACACTGTTTTCAGACATGTCCTCCGCACTATATGCGAATCTTTGTCAAACGGATGTCCGACCCTTCGGGTGATTCAGATATGATGCTTACATGCGGACATTATGTGTGAACGACACTGTCGCACATGAACAGAATCTCCACGAGGTTGAACACGCACATGAACAGAATCTGCATGTTTTTCGCTTCGTTCAGACATGAGCTCATTTACATAATGTCCGTCCGAAATACTAGGAGGGGTGTAGTGTAAGAGCCGCCTATGTTCGGAGTTCTAAATGTCGGGATAGGTTGTTCAAATATACAGCCCAACCGCTTGATATGCGAGAACATGCAGACTTACACCTATGTCTGAAAGCAGCTAAAGATAGTTAACAATGGACTTGATGTCAGACATGGCGTTTGTTCCGGCCGCCATAAGACTACACAACGGACCTGTTTGAAGTGCATTTATTATTTACTACTAATGATAGTAGCTTGTTTTGTGACTCTCTTTATTTTATTAACTGTTGTCATCAGGGTTTTTATGAGTGTATTGCAGTGAGAATGCTTGTTGGTAGACAACACACTGCTGCTGGACATCTGAATTTCCCCTGCGGGGATGAATAAAAGTATCTATCTATCTATCTATCTATCTATCTGATTTGAGGTCATTACCTCAGGCAGGGGGCAACAGGCCCACTGTCCCTGTTCATTCTTGCAGCAGGTGGTCCCGTCCGGACAGCTAGCAGTGGAGTCACATGTTACATCATTTTCTTTAGGGGGCAGTGCCAAGGCTGGCAGCTTCGTCAGCATGGATACAGCCCCGGTGGCACTGAGGCAGGATCCTCCCGCGGTGTCACAGGTCGTCCCCTTCGGACAGCAGTGAATGTGGTCATCGCAGCAGACAGCCTAGAACATATATATAAGATGTAAGACGTATAAGCCAATATACTGCCAGACAATGGTTTCACAAATGAGGACAAAGAGACCTCCTGAGTTGCGTGCACAACTCATGTCCTCATTATGCAGGAGTTGGATAAAGGGCATACAGGCAAAGAATCGGCATGAGAAGTGTGAACACAACAAGACCCCTGTAAAGCATGTAAACACTGTTTTCAGACATGTCCTCCGCACTATATGCGAATCTTTGTCAAACGGATGTCCGACCCTTCAGGTGATTCAGATATGATGCTTACATGCGGACATTATGTGTGAACGACACTGTCGCACATGAACAGAATCTGCATGTTTTTCGTTTCGTTCAGACATGAGCTCATTTACATAATGTCCGTCCGAAATACTAGGAGGGGTGTAGTGTAAGAGCCGCCTATGTTCGGAGTTCTAAATGTCAGGATAGGTTGTTCAAATATACAGCCCAACCGCTTGATATGCGAGAACATGCAGACTTACACCTATGTCTGAAAGCAGCTAAAGATAGTTAACAATGGACTTGATGTCAGACATGGCGTTTGTTCCGGCCGCCATAAGACTACACAACGGACCTGTTTGAAGTGCATTTATTATTTACTACTAATGATAGTAGCTTGTTTTGTGACTCTCTTTATTTTATTAACTGTTGTCATCAGGGTTTTTATGAGTGTATTGCAGTGAGAATGCTTGTTGGTAGACAACACACTGCTGCTGGACATCTGAATTTCCCCTGCGGGGATGAATAAAAGTATCTATCTATCTATCTATCTATCTATCTGATTTGAGGTCATTACCTCAGGCAGGGGGCAACAGGCCCACTGTCCCTGTTCATTCTTGCAGCAGGTGGTCCCGTCCGGACAGCTAGCAGTGGAGTCACATGTTACATCATTTTCTTTAGGGGGCAGTGCCAAGGCTGGCAGCTTCGTCAGCATGGATACAGCCCCGGTGGCACTGAGGCAGGATCCTCCCGCGGTGTCACAGGTCGTCCCCTTCGGACAGCAGTGAATGTGGTCATCGCAGCAGACAGCCTAGAACATATATATAAGATGTAAGACGTATAAGCCAATATACTGCCAGACAATGGTTTCACAAATGAGGACAAAGAGACCTCCTGAGTTGCGTGCACAACTCATGTCCTCATTATGCAGGAGTTGGATAAAGGGCATACAGGCACAGAATCGGCATGAGAAGTGTGCACACAACAAGACCCCTGTAAAGCATGTAAACACTGTTTTCAGACATGTCCTCCGCACTATATGCGAATCTTTGTCAAACGGATGTCCGACCCTTCGGGTGATTCAGATATGATGCTTACATGCGGACATTATGTGTGAACGACACTGTCGCACATGAACAGAATCTGCATGTTTTTCGTTTCGTTCAGACATGAGCTCATTTACATAATGTCCGTCCGAAATACTAGGAGGGGTGTAGTGTAAGAGCCGCCTATGTTCGGAGTTCTAAATGTCAGGATAGGTTGTTCAAATATACAGCCCAACCGCTTGATATGCGAGAACATGCAGACTTACACCTATGTCTGAAAGCAGCTAAAGATAGTTAACAATGGACTTGATGTCAGACATGGCGTTTGTTCCGGCCGCCATAAGACTACACAACGGACCTGTTTGAAGTGCATTTATTATTTACTACTAATGATAGTAGCTTGTTTTGTGACTCTCTTTATTTTATTAACTGTTGTCATCAGTGTTTTGTATGAATGTATTTCAGTGAGAATGCTTGTTAGTAGACAACACACTGCTGCTGGATATCTGAATTTCCCCTGCGAGGATCAATAAAAGTATCTATCTATCTATCTATCTATCTATCTGATTTGAGGTCATTACCTCAGGCAGGGGGCAACAGGCCCACTGTCCCTGTTCATTCTTGCAGCAGGTGGTCCCGTCCGGACAGCTAGCAGTGGAGTCACATGTTACATCATTTTCTTTAGGGGGCAGTGCCAAGGCTGGCAGCTTCGTCAGCATGGATACAGCCCCGGTGGCACTGAGGCAGGATCCTCCCGCGGTGTCACAGGTCGTCCCCTTCGGACAGCAGTGAATGTGGTCATCGCAGCAGACAGCCTAGAACATATATATAAGATGTAAGACGTATAAGCCAATATACTGCCAGACAATGGTTTCACAAATGAGGACAAAGAGACCTCCTGAGTTGCGTGCACAACTCATGTCCTCATTATGCAGGAGTTGGATAAAGGGCATACAGGCAAAGAATCGGCATGAGAAGTGTGCACACAACAAGACCCCTGTAAAGCATGTAAACACTGTTTTCAGACATGTCCTCCGCACTATATGCGAATCTTTGTCAAACGGATGTCCGACCCTTCAGGTGATTCAGATATGATGCTTACATGCGGACATTATGTGTGAACGACACTGTCGCACATGAACAGAATCTGCATGTTTTTCGTTTCGTTCAGACATGAGCTCATTTACATAATGTCCGTCCGAAATACTAGGAGGGGTGTAGTGTAAGAGCCGCCTATGTTCGGAGTTCTAAATGTCAGGATAGGTTGTTCAAATATACAGCCCAACCGCTTGATATGCGAGAACATGCAGACTTACACCTATGTCTGAAAGCAGCTAAAGATAGTTAACAATGGACTTGATGTCAGACATGGCGTTTGTTCCGGCCGCCATAAGACTACACAACGGACCTGTTTGAAGTGCATTTATTATTTACTACTAATGATAGTAGCTTGTTTTGTGACTCTCTTTATTTTATTAACTGTTGTCATCAGGGTTTTTATGAGTGTATTGCAGTGAGAATGCTTGTTGGTAGACAACACACTGCTGCTGGACATCTGAATTTCCCCTGCGGGGATGAATAAAAGTATCTATCTATCTATCTATCTATCTATCTATCTATCTATCTGATTTGAGGTCATTACCTCAGGCAGGGGGCAACAGGCCCACTGTCCCTGTTCATTCTTGCAGCAGGTGGTCCCGTCCGGACAGCTAGCAGTGGAGTCACATGTTACATCATTTTCTTTAGGGGGCAGTGCCAAGGCTGGCAGCTTCGTCAGCATGGATACAGCCCCGGTGGCACTGAGGCAGGATCCTCCCGCGGTGTCACAGGTCGTCCCCTTCGGACAGCAGTGAATGTGGTCGTCGCAGCAGACCGCCTAGAACATATATATAAGATGTAAGACGTATAAGCCAGTATACTGCCAGACAATGGTTTCACAAATGAGGACAAAGAGACCTCCTGAGTTGCGTGCACAACTCATGTCCTCATTATGCAGGAGTTGGATAAAGGGCATACAGGCAAAGAATCGGCATGAGAAGTGTGAACACAACAAGACCCCTGTAAAGCATGTAAACACTGTTTTCAGACATGTCCTCCGCACTATATGCGAATCTTTGTCAAAAGGATGTCCGACCCTTCGGGTGATTCAGATATGATGCTTACATGCGGACATTATGTGTGAACGACACTGTCGCACATGAACAGAATCTCCACGAGGTTGAACACGCACATGAACAGAATCTGCATGTTTTTCGCTTCGTTCAGACATGAGCTCATTTACATAATGTCCGTCCGAAATACTAGGAGGGGTGTAGTGTAAGAGCCGCCTATGTTCGGAGTTCTAAATGTCGGGATAGGTTGTTCAAATATACAGCCCAACCGCTTGATATGCGAGAACATGCAGACTTACACCTATGTCTGAAAGCAGCTAAAGATAGTTAACAATGGACTTGATGTCAGACATGGCGTTTGTTCCGGCCACCATAAGACTACACAACGGACCTGTTTGAAGTGCATTTATTATTTACTACTAATGATAGTAGCTTGTTTTGTGACTCTTTATTTTATTAACTGTTGTCATCAGGGTTTTTATGAGTGTATTGCAGTGAGAATGCTTGTTGGTAGACAACACACTGCTGCTGGACATCTGAATTTCCCCTGCGGGGATGAATAAAAGTATCTATCTATCTATTTATCTATCTATCTATCTATCTATCTATCTATCTATCTATCTATCTGATTTGAGGTCATTACCTCAGGCAGGGGGCAACAGGCCCACTGTCCCTGTTCATTCTTGCAGCAGGTGGTCCCGTCCGGACAGCTAGCAGTGGAGTCACATGTTACATCATTTTCTTTAGGGGGCAGTGCCAAGGCTGGCAGCTTCGTCAGCATGGATACAGCCCCGGTGGCACTGAGGCAGGATCCTCCCGCGGTGTCACAGGTCGTCCCCTTCGGACAGCAGTGAATGTGGTCGTCGCAGCAGACCGCCTAGAAAACATAACATAATAAGAACATGTCAGACATAAAATACTACCAGATGTTGGTTTCACAAAGAAAGATAAAGGAGAGACCTTCTGAGCTGGATGCAAAACTTAAGCCCTGTATATGTGCAGGAGTTGGATAAAGGGCAATTAGGCATTAAAAGGGTGAATGTAACAAGACCCTGGTAAAGCATTCAAAGACAAGTTGCTTGGGAAGATGGACTTGATGTCAAACATGGCGTTTGATTTGAGGTCATTACCTCAGGCAGGGGGCAACAGGCCCACTGTCCCTGTTCATTCTTGCAGCAGGTGGTCCCGTCCGGACAGCTAGCAGTGGAGTCACATGTTACATCATTTTCTTTAGGGGGCAGTGCCAAGGCTGGCAGCTTCGTCAGCATGGATACAGCCCCGGTGGCACTGAGGCAGGATCCTCCCGCGGTGTCACAGGTCGTCCCCTCTGGACAGCAGTGAATGTGGTCATCGCAGCAGACAGCCTTAAAAATATATCACACATAATAATCGTACAATAACATATAAGATATGTATAACATATAATTTATAATTCATAACCAGACACACAAAGGAAGACAAATAGACCCCCAGAGCAGCATGTTGCATGAGTGGCAAAGCAAGGCCTCAAACATATAAAGATAGTGGCTTTCAGTTCTAGGCAGTTTCAGTTCTAGGCACACTACCTTCGGAAGAGGACAGCAGGCCCAGTCACCTGCTGTAGTCTTACAACAAGTGTTGCCATCTTCACAGGCCACTTTGTCATCACAGGGAACTTCTCTAGCTGTAGGGAAGACAAAGAGAGTGTCTGAGATGCATATAGTAGCATAAGGGTCACTCTAGAGTCAGCACAAAGTTAGTCACGTTCAGTGGTTCCATTGAAATGGCTTGGACTTAAAGGAAAATTCCGTTATTTAGCACTTTGAGTCCCTTTTCTGGTTTGTTTTGGATGAACTAGAGTGGTGGACACCGAAATTTTGACGATTGGTCCTGTCTCGACTTTTCTGACTCGTTTTGAATCCCCTTTGACTAGTCAGAGTGGCTGCCTACAGGCATGCTCAAACATGTCCTAAAACAACGTTTGTTTTCAAAACTGTGCAACTCACGGAGTGATTAGTGGTGTTCGTTGAAAATCAAATATATTGGCGCAATGTATGATTTCCAGCCGTCTTATTTGCTATTGTGGAACTATTTTTTCAGACACCTCACAACCGCGTATAAACTTCCGCTCAATATTTGAGCCTGAAGCATAGACGGTGGCGCAATAATATCAACGTGCAATGAGTCTTCCAAGAGAAATCAATGGGATTTTACCATTCTCTTCAACAGCACCTCTGTTTGAGTGTGCGTGTGTAGTGAAATTCGTACCCATTGCAGCCTCTGGCTGGCTTGATGTCTTTGGAGTGACTGCTTGGGTTGTGGGTAGTCAGTAAAAACAGATAAGACAGACCCAGTTAGCATATCAGCCGTGAATGGCTGAGGTGATAACATCATTAAGAGTAGTGTGGTGGGGAGCGAGTGTACCATCATGGTCCTCCCAGTCAGCTCTCAAGCGGGCAGGAAATTTGGCCCACATTGGCATATGCTGATTGGTGGAGGATATGCATTTAGAGTTCTTGACATCACAGGTGCTGTCCTTGGGACAACAGTGTTCATCATCATCACAGTAAACCGCCTGAAGGATAAGAGAAGCTTGTTAAACCTAACTGCTAATACAGAATAGAAACAAACACCTAGCATTTCTGTTAAGGAATCTCTCTGTTTCTGTTTCTTTCAAACAACATTTCAAACAAAACATGCTTCTCAGTTCTCTAACTTCTTGGACTTTATCTGTCCTCTCCATATGACGGTGTTACGTACCCAAATCTTACAGTAAATGAAATTAAATTACAGTACAGTACATACCCGGGGGAAGGGGCAACATCCCCAGAGTCCATCCGAGGACTGGCTACAGGAAGTCCCCTCTGGGCACTCAGACTTGCCATCCCCGCATATCACAGCCACCACAGGCTCTGTGGACGCAAACACACAGCCATGTCAAAAACCGTTCAACCCACAAATCAACAGCTCCAGGGACAAAGTTGTTGTGACTTTGCAGGGATGGCATACCAGACCAAATGTACTGCACAGTGAGGCCTGACTGAGCTTGTCCTGAAAGTAATGTTAAACAAGCTGTCCTTATTCATCTGTGGTTTATGCTGCTAAGACATGTCACACTTTCTATCTTTTCATCTGGTCTTGAGTGGGAATGTGAGACAAGCTAGCCAGAACTCTAGTAAATGTCCAGCTCTTGATCAAGGTAGATAATCTGAGGGCTGTGCATATAAAACCTGTGCATATAACACAAGGTGCTTCCCTTTAAGACTGGATTTTTCATCGTTGTTTTTAATATGAAACAAAAATGACTAAATATTATTTTTATACCTCTTTTTACTCATCTTTACCAGGATGCCAATAAATGTTGAGGGTCCTGTAATAGCTTTAGTTGCTGTGTTTATGGCCAGGCAATACATCACACACATGTAGAAGATAAAGTGGTCAGACAAACAGGTTCTCCGAGTTCCCCAACACTATCTTTTTCACTTCCTCTATTGTCTTTTTTATTTTAGATAGATCCGTGGGTGATAGGCTTCCTCTATAGAGTGGATTCCGCTATTGGTCACCCTGCCACTTTGCTTTTTTTCAAGTGCTAGCAAAGTTGAGATTTTCACAGTTACTGCAAACACCTGGTTTTGCAATCAAACATGGAAACATTCCAGATAAGGGCCCTTCCCAGGTATTAAAACAACTACTTCCTTGGTATCGTGCTTGTTTACACACCTAGCCAAAACTTGTAAATCAAGTCTGCTTTGTTTTGGATGAAATAAAAAAAACATTTGAGGTTGACATGATCATATTTATAATACTTTCAACATTCTACCTGATATGAAGAAAGGATGAACTCTGTACATAAACTCTCTTCTCTTTCACTGGTTAACAATCAGTGGTAGAAAAAATAATACTGTGATTCACTTCCTTTTCTCACATGCGGATCGTGATCACATGTCAGAAACTGGCAGCTTTGAAGCAGCTGAAAAGGTCAAACAAGTCAAAAACTCATCGGGTCTGACCTTGTGGTTGAACGCAGGATTTCCCATCAGAACTACACTCAAGACCCTCAGGACAACAGTGTTTTCCATCTGAACACACAATGCCCTGCAGACAAACAAACAAACAAACAAACAAATGACTGTCAATCAATCTGTCTTGTCATGGATGATCACTGTTTTATTTCACATCAAGAATGTCTTTCATGATCAATGGCTCTTCGTAACTGTGTGTAGGAGTGTACACTGTGTTTCTGTCACAGTGGTTCTAAATCACTGGTTACATCTGTCTGTTATTCCTCATCCCAGGTCAGTTTTCGAGGCAATTATTTAGTGAATTTGTGTCTACTCACCCCATTTATAAATAGCAGTGACAAGGTTACAAGTTAACTACGACTACTTGTAGATATTTGTTCACTTCTCGTTTGTTTACTCTGCACACATTGGCATTACAGTGAGATATTGAGACAATAATTCAAGAATGCAGCCTGTCCTTCATGCATATATACAGTAGAAACCATGTGTTACCAATGTCCTTAGGGCCTAGGCCGTTCTATGGTTGGGCGGTGGCCACAGGTGAGGGGGTACCTGTGTTATGGGACAGCATCCAAAGGTGATGGGCAGCTTAACACAGGAGAACTCTGCGGGACAGAAACTCTTGTCTGGACACACCACAGCATCCTTGATTTCAGGAGAGGCAGAGATCACCCGCAGAGACTGAGAGGGATGAGAAGAACCACTGTCAATCAAACACGCATCATTATGAGACTTAATTCCCATAGTTTTTTTGTTTTTTGTCTGTGTTGTAGTTTCATATCAGACAAGCATTCTTTGACTTTGAAAGCATTTGATCTCTGCTGTCCCTCTTCTTCTGCCATGTTCATAAATAGTAAAAAAAAAAAGATGGGCCCCAAATACTAATATTCTATTATTTATAATATAGATATATATTATTTTATATATATAAAACCAAAATGGTATGAATCTCACAATTCAGATAAACCTTGTTAATTCTCAGATGACAAAATGAATGTACGATATGCAGAGGTGAATCTTTGAGTTGAACACCCACACACACACTTCATCATGCTCTGTAACAGTTTCATTCATCATTATGATATGATTATTTTGTACTTTTAAGAGGCTGGACTGTCGGCTTGCAATCCTCTCTGTCCTTGGTAGTGAGAGGGTAGCGTTGACACATCTTGGGTGCTCCTCCTCCATAAGGCAGATAGTGTGTTCAGGGCAGCAGAATAAGTGATCATCACAGCACTCACCCTGTGCACACACACACACACACACACACACACACACACACACACACACGCACACACACACACACAGACACACACACACACACACACACAGAATATAATACAATAATTTGGTTATCAAGGGAAGATCACATTCGTCCTAAGTTCACTCATTGTGTAAATGAGAAGTAAAAAGTAATAAAGGGGATATCTAGAATTGCAATGAAGCCATACAGTGTGTGGGTAGAGTGTTTTTGTTAGAGAGCTTATCAGCAAGGTGCGTATTCAAATTCTTATTTGAACATTCAGCTGACTTTGAAGGGGATGAATATTAAGAGAAGCTAGAGAAGCTTCTTGCTGATTGAGCTTTGTGCACATGTTTCAAAGCCATAAATGAAATATTATCAAATCTTGAAACAGCGCTTGAGAACTTGCCATGGCATCATAAACACTAGTCTGTGTTATATTAGCTATGGTATTTTAATAACTTGATTAAAATAAATAAATTAATAATTAACTTTAAATAAAAGTGTTTAGCAAGGCTAACTCACTTGGTGATGAGGACAACAGTTGTACTCTCCGGTGGGACCTTGGCAGCAAGTGTGTTCATTCTCACACACATCTCTGTCAGGGCACACAGAGTCACTAGAGACCAGCAGGGCCTGTATGGCTAGCAAGACCACAGCCTCCTTGAACATCTGGGAACAAAGGGATGAAACAAGAAAAGGGGAAGTAAATCGAGTCCCCCCATGATTTGCTGATTTTTACCCATGAGACACTTTCCCATCTTTCTCTCACTTCTGCTTACAGTAATGCTGGTATGGTCTAGGCAGGAGCCTCTCTTTTTTGAAGAGGATGTTCCCCAATGGCTATTTGAGACGCCTAAAATTTAAGCATCATTGGGCTGTGTTATATATGATATTTAAATATTAAGAAAATTCTGACTGACCAAATCATTTCCACCTTTAATGCAATACTGTGCCAACTTTCACTTTCCACAACTTCCCTGTTTGCCTGTAGCCTTTCAAAGATTGTAGCCTACCAAAGTCCCCCCGTTCTCTTTAACCAGACCTGTTATAAACCGAACATTTCTCTTGTCTGGTTTTGACTGCGACTTGATCGACGTGAAACATTTTCTTTTTCGCCCAATTTAAAATATGTCAGACTCAAGCATCTTAGTTATTCTGCCTGTCAATTTCGGCATAAAAGCCTGGTGAAAAAAAGTCCTAGTTTCCTAGGTACACTTTTCTTTAATCAATTTCCTACATTTCCTAGGTAGGCTACACTTTATAGTCAGACATTTTCATTGCGGTGTAAGTATAATACCAAACTGTTGACTGTCAATTAATTGAAATAGACTTTATAAAAAATGATTGCCATTGTTGCATATTATGTTGATTTAAAGTAGTTTAGCTTCTTCACAACAAATTGAGGTTACATTAATAGCACCAAAATTAAACCAAAATAGCATCAAAAGTGCAAGCTTACCTTCACTGTATAGCAGCGTACGGAACACTCCCAACGTGTGCAACCACTCTTCATTTAATTTAAAATTTTGTCATTAAACGCGCCCACTGATCATGGCGAGCAGCGAGGAGCGCTTCCTGAGCCTATCCAATAGGCTCGGACGAATGTCAATCCGCAGGTGGGTTGGTCATGTATGTTTATCAGCGTGGGTTTTGCACGCATAGGCTACGGTCTACTACATGGAAAGCCCCTCAACCTGTCATGATAAATTAAAAATGCAAGGCTTACAGCAAACGCTGAATTAGGTAGGCTACAGTTTTTCAGACGCCCAGATACCTATGTCGTGTGAATGCAGGTATTAAAAAACAAAACAAAAACAAACAAAAACAGTTTTAATATCGACTATCTACACAATTGATATAACGAAACAGTTCTAAGAAACCAGTTGGAATAGCTTCACATTTCTACTGAAAACAGATGGCTGCCTGAGTGGCAAAGGAAACCATGGCAGAGAAATGAAACTGAAACGAAGATCTCTCGTTCAGTAGGCCTACGGAGCTTTAGGCTACAGTCTATGGTGCGGATCTGCGTTGATTCACGTAAGTGTAGAAGACTTTGGATATCGTTGAAAATGAACATAGGATAATCATCTACATTCTATATTATGTCAATAAGAATATTTTAGTATGCTACAGCAGTTGGATTCACAATGGAGTTGAACTGTTAACCAGTTTGTAAACGATTTCTTAGCCGAATGTTATCGAACAGACAAAGTGAAAGTAGCCTAACGTAAGGATAACATCAGCAAATTGTCATTACTTACCTTTAATAATTTAACGAACTACTTAAAAATAGCCATCTGACAAACAAATAACAGAAGGCTAGCCTTTTATGCTGCAGATGTTCCACTGATGGCCAAAGTAGGTTATAGGCTTACCGGCCTACAGATCAAACCAGGAGTCTTTGTAGGTTAAATGAAGAAACGTAATATATAAACTAATATGTCATTGCTTTTCACAGGACCCTAAATAAACCTACAATGATGTCCTCTGATGAGGTAAGAGGCAACTGACACCCCAGTGCTTATCATAAAAACACTGACTTTCTTGACAGACAGACTGACTGACTGTTGTTTTTCAGGATTACTCACTGGTCTCAGATCCTGAACTGCAAAGAATCCAGTCTGACATAAATAAATGCAAAGTAAGCCAGTTTATGTTTGTTTATTCATAGATTAAATGTGGCTGTATGCTTGCAGAAATCACAGCTGTCCTTATTTTTTGTCCTCTCCCCAGATGCAATATGAAGGTATCATCAGTGATCAAAAAGTGCTTATTGAGGCCCGTGAAACCAACTTGCACTTCACCAAACAGTTTGACCAGCGCGCTGTTACCATGAGGGCAGCCCTGCAGGCTGAGGAGAAGAAGCAAGAAGAAGTCTTGGAAATGGAGAAAGTGAGTTTACATATTTGGGTTTTATGGTTGTCTATTTTGTGCTGTATAGTTGCATATTATTTTACAACCTGTTCAGGCATTAGGATGCAACAACCTGCAGCCCTTCCTCACTTGTTATTTAATCTGAAAATGTGTCAGTGATGGTAAATGCCTGGACACTGCTGATTTGTCCCTCTGAAATGATACATCAGTGTTGTGCTGCCACAGAAGAGAGCAGAGACGAGCTTCTGAAAGATGCTGTATGAAAATGAGTCCGATGTTATTAATATGAATGCTATCTGTCTGTGCTGCAGAGGAAAATCACTGACCTCATGGAAGAGCAGAGCAGGCTCAAGACAGAGATTCAGAGCATGCAGCAGGACATCCAGAAAATGGAGGAAACCAACTACAGCCTGAGACAGCAATCAGATGTGAGTTTGGCACATGCCACTCATAGTGGCGTACTATGATGGGGAAAGGGTGTGTGTGTGTCTGTGTGTGTGTGTGGTTCTAGGTGTGTGTGTGTGTGTGTGTGTGTGTGTGTGTGTGTGTATGTGTATGTGTGTGTGTGTGTGTATGTGTATGTGTCTGTGTGTGTGTCATTGCATTCTGGGGTGATTGTTTTACTTTCAGTAACGCAAGTTCAAGACAGAGGGCCTGTGTGCGTTCATTGTGGTTCTGTCAGAATTCTTTCTGAAGGCCCTGTTGTTATTGTTGTTGTTATAGTTGTTGCATGTTTCATGGCGGTATTCCAGATGTGGGTATACTATGAAAAAAGATGTTGAGCCTAAAATGTGGCAAGCAGATGCAAAGGGTTCATGGCTATTGCCTCGTTGCTTACCATTTTGTATGTGGCTTAAAGCGAACAATTGACCAAGGTGTAGACAACAACGTTCAAATTCAACAAAGCTCAACAACGTTAAAATTTTCTAAAAGGTTCGTCTGGGGTCACCCAGGCTATATATTTTGGCCAGTGACTTGGAAAGGACTATACAACCCTAACAACAAAAACAGTGATTTTTTATAGCCATATAGCTATTTCTATATAGGCAGAAATATAGGCCAACTAGGTTCACAGAGTCAGTTGCTGTGATAATTGATCCAAGATTTGAGTTAAGTGTCTTATCGGAACGGAAATCCCTAATGTCAGGGTGAACAAACTCAGATATTTGACAAAACCCTCTTTCTGGAACAATCCCCAGGTGTCTACTGCAGTGCCTGAGAGAAAAGTGGTTTTCAAGGGCCAGACATCAGGCTGGGGGGATTCCTCAGGGTTTGACATAATGGCCAGAATTGTGTACCCCATGGAAGGCGGCACTGCACTGATCACTTTTGAGGATGAGACAGGTAAGCGTCAACAACCCATTTTTATTGAAGTATTATTTAAGTAGATCAATGTACAGTCAATGACCTGAAATAAAGGAAAGGCAAGAGGTAAACAGTCAAAACAACTGTAGATTACCAAAACTGAAAAGGCCTTTTTCAGAGTTATAAGAAGGCTTTTTGAAGGGATCATGGGTAAATGAAGCCTTTAAAGTGCATGCAAACAACATGTACAGGTATCTCAACATTTCTTAATGACTTAAACCCAGAATGCAGGATGAACTTAAGGTGTGATAAGTAGTTACTTAAAAATTTATGTATTTAAGTATGAGGAAGGCTAAGGTCTACCAAATGTAACTTAAAACATTTGCTGTCATGACTTGTGCCATTTCTAGTTTGAATATTCGTCTCTCCCATCTTTCCACTCTAGTGGCTCAGCATATCCTAAAAATGAGGGACCATGAGGTTCAGCTGGATGGTAACATCACTCTCAATGTGCAGGCCTTACCTGTACATCTCTTGGTGCCCAGCTATGTAGAGGTACTGTTAATACCTTGATGTCATAGCACTGATATGGTGCTGTTGCAACAACAATTTATCTTCATGTTAATGTGTAAGCCAGTTTTGGGTAGTTTGTTTAATACTCAAACTTGAGCTAGTGTAAATTATTATCATGTCATTTTAAGTGTAAGAATGGCATGGTATTCATTTTTAAATGTAAGTGGAAGTGCAAGTAAGTGTGCTTGTTCACCGTCTCTCAGCTGGATACTCAGGTATGTCCTCAACGTGTTCTGGTGTCCAACCTGCCCAAAATGGAGTCCGAGGATCGTCTGCTGGACAAACTGGAGATCTATTTCTCTAAGAGGAAGAATGGGGGTGGGGAGGTGGAGGAGACAGACGTGCTGCATGACTCTGGCAATGTGGTCATCACCTTCTTAGAGAACCATAGTATGTACAATTCAATCCCTGTACACACACACACACACACACAAACACAGAATGACTCTAGGGAGAGACCTGCTTAACTACATGTGATTTATTTCTGACTGTTAGTTATCCAGCAACAAGCTCTCGGGATCAAGTGTACTTCCTCGTTCCCTAACTCTTTATTTTGAGTAATTTCCTCTCCCCTATTGTGCCCTCTAGTGGACACTCTTTGTCGTACAACATTCAGCCACTCATGAAATCTCTTCTCACAGTTGCCAAAGGCCTGACTGATGAGCAGGACCACGAGGTGAAAATTGATGGAGAAAAAAAGCACAAGGTTAAAGTCACTCCATTCCTCAATGGAAAAATTGCAGACCTTCAGGTATGTGGAGCTAAGTGCTTGTCTTTCTATTAAAAGGGCTTCTAAAAATGTTTCCACCAGATTATTCTAATCTAACTTTTTAATGTAAAGTCACTCTAGCAAGTTCCCAACATGTCAAAACCCAGAGGTGTTTAATTAAATATGTGGTTGTTGGATGGTGTGTAGGATGATGAAATAATGAAATAAGGGAAATAATACAACAGTGTCTATTTGCATCCTGGTAGTGCAGATATGAAGAGCAATAGGAGCCTATTGTATAAGTATAAGTATATATACTCTTGAGGGAAATTTGGTCTCTGCATTTATCCCAATCCCTGAATTAGTGAAACACACAGTGAGGTGAAGCACACACTAATCCCGGCGCAGTGAGCTGCCTGCCACAACAGCGGCGCTCGGGGAGCAGTGAGGGGTTAGGTGCCTTGCTCAAGGGCACTTCAGCCGTTCCTACTGGTCGGGGGTTCGAACCGGCAACCTTCCGGTTACAAGTCTGAAGCGCTAACCAGTAGGCCACGACTGCGCATTGACAGCCAGGATTTAGTGTGCATGCAGACACACATGCTGGACATTCATTTTCTTCTCAGTAGAAGGTGCAATTTGAGCAAGTTTTGGCATTAACATATGTTTTGATGACATTCATTCAGTGAATGTATACAATCTTTAGTTTGTTAGCTCTACAACAAAATCAAAGGTAAGATAAGGACAGTTGAGTCAGTGCTTGATGCAGAAAACTTCACACCTGATTAACAAGTATATGGTGGTGCAGTGGTTAGAGAAGATTATTTGAAAGTCTTGGTTGATGCATGTTTTTTCGCCTTAACGGAAACCTTTGCTAAATATCTTAGCATTACCAAGCAATTAGAAAGGCACATACCTTTATTGAACTTCAGTAGGGAAAATTCAGTTTGACACTTTGGCACAAAGAAACGTAGTTAACATCGTACAAAAAATGGAGATATGTGTATGCGCAATATCTGTGTGTGTAAGCTAAGCAAGCTGCGAAAGCACATTTGTAGGTCCCAGCTGTGAAGCACATCAAACTACAAAACAGCCTACGCCCACAACACCCAAGTGTGAATAGCTACAGGATCAGAGTTAATGTGAGTCCATGGCGGTCGCTGTGATGCCTATTAAGTGGCTGACCTCATGGTATCACCCCCTCATCTTTGTCCTTAATGCAGCAGATGTAGACTTTAATGCTGTTTCTTAAATATACATATAGTATGTGCATGCCTAGGATCTGGGTGTAAATACAATTGTTTGCTAAAGACACCTGGGTGCTTTTTCTCTGCTATGCCATGGATAATACAATTCATAGTGAAACATATGTAGCCTTTACAACTGAGGGCTGAACACATCTGTCCTGAGTTTTCCTCTGACTGTGTGTCTCCACACCTCAGACTCGTGAGACTGTGTGCCAACGCAGCGTGCTGCTCACAGGCATCCCGGCCATCATGGACCAAGACAGCCTGCAGGACCTGCTTGAGATCCACTTCCAGAAGACCAGCAATGGTGGCGGAGAGGTGGACGACATCATCTACAACCCTCTGGGCCAGCACACACTGGCTGTGTTTGAGGAGGACTCTTCCACTGAGGCCCAGAGCCAGTGAAATGTCCACACTTCACAGTCTAAGCACTCTCATCTAATGTTTATCAAGGGCTATACTCCATATGGGATGGATTATCAGATGAGAGGAACCCTCGTTGGAGGAACCCTCAATTACCTCATAATTGATAATGATAATGCTGGGTTGTATCTTGGACATTAGTTATTTCTCTGTCATTGTATGAAGTCTTTCATGTCTCATAATGGCTTACTCTGTAATATTAGTAAATGGGTCTCAGTGGTTATTATTCAGTTCTACACTTAATATTTTTCAGTGATAATGATTATGTGATGTTAAGCTTCCCTTGTACAATAACCAGAATGAATGAAAGGATCATGAGTAAACCAGGTAACCTAAGTGAATTGCTGTGTCTCCCTCTGTGTCTCCCTAGAATAGCTGTTAATTCCATAATATCAATGCATTGGGAACACTGCACATTCAAATCAAAACATGACCAACATTTTGTGTTATACCTTTACAGAAAGTAAAATAAAGGAATCTTAGGCTGTTCAAAAAAATAGCAGTTTGCATTTTTCTTTACAAACTCAAACATTTACTGTATAAACTGAAAAATGCCTCAAGATTTTGCTTTACTTTGAATCACTGCACTAATATCTAGTTGCATTACCATTATTTCTGAGAATTGCTTCTCATCTGTGTTGCATGGAGTCGTGGGGGCCTTAAGCACATTTTCGCGCAAATTCATCTAAAAGCGCCAAATTTTGCATAGATGTAGCTTAGGTCATACTGAAATGATTTAGCTAGGGCGCCGGAGACAGCAACCCTTGGGGCCAAGATGGCGGCAAAATCCAATATGGCCGCTGCGCGAAAAGGGTTCCGGCTAACTTTTGAACTACATGAGTTACAAATACAAACTTGATATCTTTTTCAGCTTAATTGATCATGGGGAATACATAGGAATGTTAATATTTATGACCCGGTGCATCTGGACCACTTATTCCTCCAATTCTAATATGGCCGCTGTCCAAAAAAGCAGTTTCGGCTGTAGTATGGGGCCTTACACCCCATTGTTTGTGCAAATTAATCTACAAGCACCAAATTTGGCACAGATGCAGCTGAGGGAATAATGAAATGATTTAGCCAGGCCGCCCGAGCCAGTGGTCCCTGAGACCAACATGGCAGCCAAATCCAAAATGGTTGTCGCCTGAAAGGGATTCGGCTATAGATTTGGAGCCAGATGCGATACAAATACAAACTTGATGTCTATTTTACCTTTTTTGATAATTGGGAAACCCATAGGAATACTTACATTTATGATTGGTTTTATCAGGACCCCCCAAATTCCCTAAATTCAATATGGCTGCTGTCCGAAAAAGGGTTTTGGCTTCAAATTTTGAACCAAATGCGCTACAAATGAGGATGTTGTGTCTATTTTTAGTTTATTGACCACAGGAAGTCCATTGGCATATTTATATGTATGCTTGTGTAAGTCTGGAACCTGTATTCTTTTCAAGACTTTGGTTGAAAATCTTTTTTTACCACAACTTTGAAGGTTATTCTCAATGTGGATTAATTTCCTTATAAAAGTGAAATGCTTTCAATGTACCACAGGTGAATACATTTTGAAATGAAATGAATAAGACACAATTATTATTGCAAGGCAATATTTATAATATGTCAAATTGTTAAAAGAATAATATAGTCAATTTGTCCAAAACTCTTCAAAGGTTTGCTTAGCATATCAAAAAAACAGCAATAACATAAAAACAACAACAGTGAATTATCATGGTCTCTCTCATGAATTTTTGCCTGAAGAAGACCCAGCAGGGTCGAAACGTTGCCTGTTGTGCATTAAATATATGGGAGTCAAAAGCAGTGTTGCGGACATTATATTTTTTCAATTGAGTAAGTTTTAATTTGTCCTGCACCTGCCAGAAGGGGGGATGTGCACACAATAACTGTTTGCTCTCTCATGAATTCTCATTCTTATGGTCTCTCTCACAATTGTAGTCATAAGAACAAAACACTTATGGAAAAAAGTACACCTGGTTAGGAAGGAAGTTGGTAGGAGAGGAAGTAGTTGGCTAAACACTGTTGTTGGTCATCTTCTGAGACCACAGGTGACCACTACATGGACCCATTACAATTTGCATACCGTCCAGAGGTGGGTGTGTAGGATGCCTTAATCTACCTGCTTCATAGAACACACTCTCACCTGGACAGGGGCTGGTAGTATTGTGAGGATCATGTTCTTTGATTTCTCAAGTGCTTTTAACACCATACAGCCTATGCTGCCACGTGACAAGCTTTGAAGGATGCAAGTAGACACCTCCACAACTTCATGGATTACTGATTACCTGACTGACAGACCACAGGTTGTGAGAATGAAAGGGTGTGTGTCTGAACAGGTAGTCAGTCGCATAGGAGCACCACAAGGGACTGTGTTGTCTCCTTTTCTTTTCACACTGTACACCTCAGACTTCCAGTACAACTCTGAGTCATGTCACCTGCAGAAGTTCTCAGACAGTTCACAGACTGCAGTTGTGGGGTGTGTCAGTGATGGTGAGGAGACGGAGTACAGGCAACTGGTGGACCACTTTGTGACATGGTGCAGAAACAACCACCTTGTCTTGAATGTGGCTAAGACAAGGGAAATGGTGGTGGACTTTCGTAGGGCCAGGCCTGAGCTAAATACCATTTCAATACTGGGTGAGGAAGTTGTTGAGAACTACAAATATGTGCGTGTTCTTATAGACAATAAACTGGATTGGAGGTCCAACACTGAGGCTGTATACATAAGTATATATACTCTTATGATCCCGTGAGGGAAATTTGACTCTGCATTTAACCCAATCCGTGAATTAGTAAAACACACTCAGCACAAAGTGAACACACAGTGAGGTGAAGCACACATTTATGCCGACGCAGTGAGCTGCCTGCTACAGCGGCGCTCGGGGAGCAGTGAGGGGTTAGGTGCTCAAGGGCACTTCAGTTGTTCCTACTGGTCGGTGTTTGAACCGGCAACCCTCCGGTTACAAGTCCGAAGCGCTAACCAGTAGGCCACGGCTGCCCCAAAGAAGGGTCAGAGCAGACTCTTATTTTTTGAGAAGGCTTAGGTCATTTAATGTGTGGTCATGGTAAAAAAAATAGTTTTCATCTGTAGCTTATTCGGTTCAAAAGTTGTAGTCAAAACCCTTTTTCGGACAGTTGGTGCTTGTAGATAAATTGGCGCAAACAATGGGGTATAACTACAGTCAAAACTGCTTTTTTGGACAGGGGCCATATTGGAATTGGAGGATTAAGCTGTCCAGATATACTGGGTCATAAATATAAACATTCCTATGTGTTTCCCATGATCAATTAAGTTGAAAAAGACATCAAGTTTGTATTTGTAGCTCATGTGGTTAAAAGCTAGTCGGAACCCTTTTCGGGCAGCGGCCATATTGGATTGGCTGCCATCTTGGCCCCGAGGGTCTCTGGCTCCGGCGCCCCAGCTAAATCATTTCAGTATAACTTGAGCTACATCTGTGCCAATTTTGGCGCTTTTAGAAGAAATTGCGCGAAACTACCTATTTATGTGCTTAAGGCCCCCCACTAATGGAAATAACAGCTATTCTAAGGAATTTGAGCTTTATTCAATTTTTTAAAACACACTGCTATTATTCTGCACATAACTGTACATCTCAAGAATATATATTTTTTCTTTTAACTAGGAAACAACTGCTACTTGGCCAGTAGGTAGCGCTTTTTGCCAAAGCACAGCTCTGTTGGCTACTGTAAGCTATATATCCATACCTAAAACCCAGTTTAAAGCCAACATTCATCATCCAGTCAGTCATGGACTAGAGAGACAGCACCACCTTCAGCCTCCTAGTGAGACAAAACTGCATGCCAGCAATTACAGTAGGCCTACACTAATGCAATATAAACTTGGCAGAAAAAATTAGCTACATTTGCCAATAGGAGACACATTTATTTAGTGTAAAAATAGTTTAAAAACAAAGTTAAGAACAACACCTCAATAAAACAAAAAGTACAGTACAAACACTCAAAAGACTCAGCAGCAAAGCCCTCAGTGGAGATGCATACGCTCCCAAAGAAGCCTACAGACTACGTCCTATTCCATCAGGCACTTCGAAAGGCAAGGAAAGAGAAGGATGGAGTGTTGTTGGAAAACAATAGCACAGAAAAGTAAGGAATAAACCGGAATAAACACAGAAAAATGAGGGCCTATTACATGTTGGGTAGCCACATCAAACCACACATACAAAGATACAGGAGTTCCAAACTTAAGCACATTTAAAGAGAAAAACAAACTGCAATAAGTTAAAATCCAAGAAAATATTTGCCATCATTCTACAAGAGTACTAACAAATATGCACTGTACTGTCAACACAAAAAAAGTTCACATAACATGACACGTAACCTAGTGCAGTAGTGTTCCTGACGGCGCATCTAAAAGTGGTCTTTCTCCACACTGTACTATGCAGCTTCCATACCATTCCAAGTTCTTTATTTGTGCGTGCAGGTTCGTCTTGACCTCTACATTTTAATCTCAAGCTGGTTTGACAACAACTTGTCATGGTAGTAACTCAGAGACAAACACCAAAAAGCATGCATACACACTTGCACTCATACAGACACTCTCATTCTCTCAGATTTGACCAAAACAGTCTATGCTTCTTATAGGGGGGAAAGAACCACCAGAGTGAGCATGAATACAGCATGATATAACAGTTGTTTACCTGGCCCATAAAAAAGCTATGTCAACATAGCATCATAGAAAATAGCAGAATCCCAATGACAACACTTGAGTTAGTCTGTACATTTCATGTAACCAAAAGATCTTCTACAGTACGTCTACATTAAAAAAAACAATGTTTTTTTCCTGTGTGAAGCAGTAACATTTAGTTCCTACAGTACCTATTTCCTTGTTTCCACAACATTTTACAATTATATTCCTTGTTTATTCCTTTGAGGACTCATGAGTAACAGAATCTACATAAAAGCAATGAATGTGGGTCAGTCTTATGTGCGTTTATGGAGTTAGCTTTGCTTCTTCTCGTAAAGTGTGCTACTCGCTGGCTATGGGGGGGGGATAGTTGTGCTCTGCGAAGATCGTGGATGGTTTGGGGGGGGGGGGGGTGGCTATTCAGTCAATTGTAAATTTTCTAATCAAACTGAGGCCCATTCACTGCAGTGCATACCTTTTTCATCTAGTGGTTGCTTTGTGATAAGAGTAAAATTCAGATGCATCAGTACCCAAATCCCTTTAAAAGTCTACATTAAAAAAAGATACACAGAAATAAAACAAAATAAAAAAACAACAGGCTTCAATGTGACCTGTGGGCATCTGAGAACACCTGTCCGTCATCCAACCAATCAGAAAGAGTGCGTGAGTGGGTGGAAAGGGAAGTGGGCTGGAGCACAAATTCTTTGCCTTTGCCTATGGAAGAATGGTCATAGTCGTGACTGGCACGTGCAGGGGCCAATCAAACGACCAGAGGTGCCCACTTGCTCTGTGTACGTCCATACTGAGTGCATGAGCGTGAGAAAGGGAGGAAGGATAAAATTAGGCATCAGACAAGCAGAACACTTGAAAGCTTATCCATGTACTACCAACCAAGTGGCATACAGTACAATGACAAACAAACAAAAAGTACAGCGAAATGTAATCACATCACCCATAAACAACTTAAGCTATTTGATCTTTTTAGCAGTTTTTGACAGAATCGTATCTAAACTGCTCTCCACATTTATTGGGACCCCTGTTAAAGTTGAGTAAAAGGAGGTATATATAAATAACATTTTGGCTATTTATTTTAGTCTCACAAGGAAACAAAAACAAGGAAAACAAGGAAAAATATAGCTGCAAGCAGCAATGTGGGGGCCTAGCAGTGCGCTAGCAGGAATGGCGCTGCCATGGCATGAGCAAGCACTCACAGCAAGTTTGATGGCAATTGGAGAAAGAACGGCTGAGAAACGGCTCATTTACTTTGTTACAGTGCCCCTAGAGGCCAAATTACAGCAATGTCCTTGTGCGTTCTCACAATCAGCTACCATGTCCCTCTACCAAGTAGGGCTGGGCGATATGGCTGAAAACTGTATCACGATATAAGTATTTCATATCGGTTGATATCGATAATTATTGATTTTTTTCTATTTCAGATAAGGACCAGAAGGGGAAAAAAGTTGAATTTAAACACTTTTATTTTAAACTTAAAGGAACACGCCACCCAATGTCAGTAGTAATATATGTTCTTACCTTAACTTTCACGAGTTGAGTCATACCTCTCCCTTGAGGCACACACACTAGAGATGCGCTGATGGGCTATTATTTCAACCATAACTGCATAGCAAAACTTATCATCCATCAGCCATCCATCAACACCAAAGTTTTTTGACCAATCTTCGAAACGGCACCCGCCCACCATCCGCTGGTTGTTTTAATGTAGGGGGTGATTACAAAAGTGATTACAAAAGATTCACTGAACAAAAATGCTGATGTGGTACATGAAAATGTAGCTAAAAATGTGGAGAATGCAATGCAATCAAGCATTTTGGACGATATATTTTCACAAGCTGGCAGAAAAGGCAACAGGCCGATGTGCGTTTTATTTGGAGACTGTTTTGCGAGACAGAGACTGAGTTTGCTGCTGATATTCTGGGGATAGGCTACAACATAGCCAATGTACGACTTTAGCCTTTTAATATATTTGCTGCATTGGATCAGTCTTCCTAGAACAGGCAAGGGCTTTCTAGCCTCACGTCAGCAGCGCTGCATCACCCATATAGCCTAGGGGAGAACCGGCACAATTGTAACACTTTTTTATTTTTCCAATTCAAACTCGATTTACACAAAGACGATAGACTTGAGAGTTGTGAAATTTGACCAGAACAGAGTCGTACATGTCTACTCCATGAAAGTTGAAACAGAATTTAAAAAAGATGTTATAGCCTAGTTTGTCAATAATTTAACTTAACAGCCATAAAAAAGTGCGGTACAGTTGTAACAGTAGCGTCATGAATGTAACACTAAAATCGTGAATCCTATAACATATTTTAACACAAAACAGTGCTGTGTTAAACAAAGAGCATCTGTTTTCATATAAAATCAAGAAAAAAAGTCCAAATGTATGACTGTTAAAGCTAATTTATTGCATTATTGATTAGCCATTGCAGACCATATTACGGTGTTATGCTAGCTCACAATAACCTTTAAATAGGCTTATTTTGGCCATATCCACTTGATAAAACCAGTAAATATAGTTGATAAACTGCTTATTTCTTACATGTCTGAAGCATTTGGTCCAACAGTGATATTTCAAGTTGCTGTGTTAACTTTAATTGGGTGATGGCGGCACAAAAATCATAATCCATAACTCGCAATGAGAATGTTCGTGCATTCGCGATAAAATCAGTTCATCTTGCCATAGAGACTGGTGTTACAACTGACCCGCACAGGTCATGTTTTTATTTCCATTTAATTGCATGTGCTGTGACTACATAAATCAAATAGGACTCATGTTAACTTGAAACAGAGGGACTGAAGATATGAATGACATGTGATTGAAGTCCACACGCTCAAATTTCACAAAGCAAACTTAAACAGTTGCGGTTAAAAATAAATAAAAAAATCGCGATGCTTGAATTTTGCACCTTTTTGCTTAATATCTCTGGTCGTATTTATAGTAGACCATTCATATTTGGATGGCTGTAAGATTATACATAATTACATGATATGTGTCTGTTTACGTTTCCGTAGCTACACCATATCTTGAGAATAAAACACTGTTACATTTGTACCGCTGTTACAATTGCAGTTCTCCCCTACATTAAAACAACCAGCGGATGGTGGGCGGGTGCCGTTTCGAAAATTGGTCAAAAAACTTTGGTGTTGATGGATGGCTGATGGATGATACGTTTTGCTATGCAGTTATGGTTGAAATAATAGCCCATCAGCGCATCTCTAGTGTGTGTGCCTCTCTCTCGCTCAGAGGGGAGGGAGAGGCTGAGGGTCGATCCAGCATGGATTCTAAACTCTGTGGTGGATAGGATCTACAATTAGGTGTTAACAATACTACTACGCTAGGTCGAAGTACTCCCAAGTGCTATTGCGCCACACATTGTAGTTCTCCGGTTTATTCGCTTGGAAAATCGCCACGTTTCATGTTGCGTGGCCGTAGCATTTCTATCAACTACTCGTGCAACTGTATTTAAGTCGGTAAAACGTGGATGTTTTTGATTACTTCTACGCTTAGTTGCCGTCAAAGCCCGCTAGCATAGCAACATGCTAACACAATCCAGCCGCGCACCAGAGCGTTTGAGTGCACGTACGGACACGGGAGAGGTATGACTCAACTCGTGAAAGTTAAGGTAAGAACATATATTACTACTGACATTGGGTGGCGTGTTCCTTTAACCGTCCTCTGATTTTAATCACCTCAGTTATCAATCAAAGCAAACAGGGAAAAGAAATAGCAACACAATCACGAAAAACACTCAAATAAATGTAAGTCTGAATGAAAAGCAGCACTGGTTGAAGCCTGGAAATATTGTAAACAAAGTAGCTCTATTTGCCAGTTTATCATAGTCTACTGGTTAGACTGTTCAGTTTCCCCATGTGTGTTTAAGTTTCAAATGAATACTTTTTCTCCTTGGGACAGGCCCGTTTCAGTCTTGGAAAATACTTTTCCATTTGCATCGGGATTGAAATGATTAGAACTTAGCAGTCAATTTGAATGCAACAGTTTTGAACAAATTCGTGCAGCGTGCTAATGATGCTAACCGGATTTAATAGCAATTTAGCCAGTCGTCTTGCACGTTTGTGAATGTTTGGATTACATGTGCATGAGGAGGGATGCGCCTGTTGAGAGGGAGAGAGAGAGAGCACGGGGCAAGGACTCATTGAGAGTCTGTGTTGAGGTAGGCCTACTTCTATCGCCTACTCTGGTAGAGTTGCACATAGCTACAATGCAAGATATATTTAGCCTATTTATTTATGGACAACGTAAGGCGGGAGGGGTGTGTTTTAATTATCGAATGTTCTATCAAACATATTTTTTATTGATATCGATTATATGTCTATTGCGATACATATCGCTATCGTTTTATCGCCCAGCCCTACTACCAAGTTTGGACTTCATACACCAAACCATTGCTTAGATGTGAGCTCACTTTCTTTATTACAGCACCCCTAGAGGCCAAATGAGACCACTTCTCTTGCATGTCCTCACAATCAGCTACTATGTCCCTGTATCAAGTTTGGACTTCATACATCAAAGCATTGCTGAGATACAAGGTAACTTCCTGTATTGCAGCGCCCCCTATAGAGGCCAAATGATGCCAATTTCCTAGAGCGTCCTCACAATCAGGTACCAAGTCCCTATACCAAGTTTGGACTTTCTACATCAAAGCATTGCTGAGATATGAGCTCACTTCCTGTATTGCAGTGCCCCCTATAGAGGCCAAATGATTCCAATTTCCTAGTGTGTCATCACAATCAGTTAACAAGTCCCCTTGCCAAGTTTGGACTTCATATATCAAAGCCTTGCTGAGATAAGAACTCACTTCCTGTTTGGCGGCTTCATCGCCATATTTTATTGGCGGTCACGGGCAGATAAACTTGAAATTAAAAAATCTGACAAGTATCGTTTGTGCAGCTTGGTCTGAAGATCATCTCCGCCAAGTTCTGCAAAAATCGGCTGAAATTTGTAACCGCTGAAACTTTTCGTAGAGTTTGTACTAAATCCAAGATGGCGGAGGTCCAATATGACGGAAAGTGACGGGATAGGGGTCGATGAACTCAGGATGGTCCAAGGATTCAGACGCTACCTCAATTGTGAAAATTAGACAAAAGAGTCAAGGATCACGCGCATGAACGCATGTCCAACATTGAACTGGTGGTGGCGCTAGAGCGTTCAACGTATATGCATAAAAATTGCTGTGAGTGATTGGGACAGTGTCCTGACTAATGGTATTGAGTTTTGTTATGTTAACTCAAATCATCACCGAGATGTTAGTCCACTTCCTGTTTGGCAGCAAATTTTGACCCGTTGGTGGCGCTAGTAGACAGCTGGGTTTAGAGATCCGTAAATGAGCGTGAGTGGTCAGTGGAGTGTCCCGAAACTTTCTGCCAAATTTCAGCACTTTTTAGCCAGGCATTCTATGGGCTGCCATAGACTTCAATGTCAGACGTATAATAATAGGAAAAGCTAGTAACTGAAGGGGTGCCTTCGCAGGGAATCCCATAAAAAGAAAAAAGCAAGGGATTTGAATTCAGATCAGGGGACAGCAGAAGCTTGATTTTATGTTCAGCAAACCATTTTTGTGTTGGACATATATCATTCATACCAAGCCCGACACAAATATTGTATCGTATGTGAGAGTATAGACTTCACAGTGAAAAAAGAGGGAAGCTTGTGACTAAAGCAATGTTAGTGGATGAGACTTATTGCAGCACTGTGCAGATCAGGCTAAATCTCACAATACAAACACATTTATCCAGATCTGGACCCACTGATTAGATACTACAGGAGCACAAAGCGTGCTGACAGTCCTTATTATAACCTCTCTGTACACTTTTAAAGTGTACAGTACTTTGATTTGTCTGCAAGGACCCTCTCCACACACTACAATCAAAGTGTAAGGCTACTTTGAGCCTTCTCGTGGTTTGAAAATAGTGATTTGTGTTTCAAACGGGGCGGGGTAGGGTGAGACACTGCTCTTACCTGGATGTCAGTGAGCTCTTTGTGGAATCTCTTTGCCAAGTCTGGGCCATTCTTCATGGTAGGAATCTCGTAATTCTATGGGAGAGAGGGAAAGCAAGGGGGAAACATTACATTTACAAAATATAACTGACAAATAAACCAACACCCTTCACACATGCACACACACACACTTACCTTTCCTCTGTAGAGCAGGCTTCCTACAGGGCAAACGACACAGGCGGTGCCAGCGCCAAACACCTCCAGGATCCGTCCAGCATTCAGACCGTCAATGAGGTCTTTCATTGTAACTTTGCGTTCGGTCACTTTAAACTCTCCCTGCGGACAACCAAGGGCACAATAGAAACAACTGATTAGTTCATACATGGTGTAAAATGCAAAACATTTATTCCTCCACGCCCTCGAAAGCTTTTGTTGCTTGTACGTTTGACCTGTTGTGTCTTTTACCAGCCTTCAGCTGGAATCTTCAGGAAACCCCTGGAAATCACTGCCGCTTCCTCCCCTACATTCATAATCAAGGCTGTTGGTGACCTGATATGAGCCATTTCCAGCTTCAAGCTGATTCCTTGTCTTTCTCTGTCCATCTCCTAGATCATGTCCCATGTCCTTTTCTTGTGGACTCCCCATCATTCTCATTTGTTTAATCCTCTCATCCCCCCCCCCCTCCCCCCTCCATCCCCCTGACTTACCCACTCTCGGGCAAGGTCCAGCAGAGACTGCCTAGTGACTCCTGGAAGAATGATGCCGTCCAGAGGGGGAGTAAGTAACTCCTTTTCTGTGAAGAACCAGTGGCATGAGTATGGAATTACCAAACAATGAACTTCCCTGTTCTCGTTCATCTCATATTAGAGTGATGATTCAATTATTCATTAGATCTCTACCACAGAAACAGCTAACTAACTTAAAATTACTTTGAATATGAGCCTTGAAATATTTCTTTTGAAAATACATTGCATAAAATGGTACCACTGAAATCTAATGAAGGTATGGTTCAAATGTGGGTCATGAATGGTAATGCTAACAAGCTGGCAGTTAGGCCACAAGCATTTCTACACATTGCTGAAAGCAAGTGAACTTGCACTTCATCCAAGATTATCCAGATTTAACCAAAAGGGGGAGACAGAGAGCAAAGGAAAGCAGAGACACAGGATGACCTCAATCACACAAACACGCTCACACACCTCCTGACTCTGTGGTCCAGTAGATGAAGAGATTCATGGTGCCGACCTCCGTGATCTCCTCATCATCCCCGTACAGCCACAAGACCTGCTGACAGCCCTGCTGAATGGCCACGCTCTGAACGGCTATCGTGGGGCCATAGTTACTGAGGAGCGAGACAGAGAGAGTGTCAGCCGAAAAAAAGAAAAACTGACAAGAGCACTTCTGATGCTGAGGGCACATACTCTGTACATAGCTACAGTTAAATTTCACACCTATACAGACTTTAACCCTTAGAACCCGATTGACGCAAAGTGCGTCAAAAAACACACCCTTTCTTCTCTGTTACATTGCTCCGGAACGGTTCATCGCAGCGAGATGAAACCTTTATTGCACGACAGAGCAGAAGTGGGGCTTTCCAACGAGACTACACACTTGTCTGTACGATCAAGTATGAAAATTAAAAAAAATAATGAAATTAAATCAAATTGCATCATATTTACAGTCTATACTTCTCTGCGTTCACCTGCACACACATTACTCTAGTTTGAATTACTCGCGAACCCGTGATCGCATCGATATGGCAAGCATATCAGATGAAAGAGGGGGCACAGGGCTATCCATTGGTACCATGTTTATCGATCCTTCTGGCTTATAAAACCAGACGAAGTGACTGCAAAATAATAACGTCATGTACACAAACCAACGCTGCACACTCATTACTCTCGTTTGAATTACTCGCGGACCCGTGATCGCATAGATATGCCACGCATGTCAGATGAAAGAGGAGACTCAGAGCTATCATTTGATACCAAGTACATCCTTCTGGGTTATAAAACAGACGAAGTGACAGCAAAATAATAACTTCATATAGCTGGACTTACCCCACGTTTGTGTCTGTTCTTGTGGCAAAGCATGTTTATAATCCAATGCTATCATGTGTTTCTCTATGGCAAAGCATGTTCATATTCCGGTTTTGAGATCCTAGCAAATTCCTGCATGGCATCCAATTCAAGGCTCACATTGCATCCCAATTTGTTCAACAAATAAACACCTTTTTTGCCTTTACTTTGTTCATGGCAATGCAGTAAAGAGTTGAGAATTATTATGACTGCATACACACAGGCACGCAGGCTAACACGCAACCTCGGGTCAAGTCAGGTCAGATCAGTTCGTGTCACAGATATGGAGCGCAGAAAGGTCATTTTTCATCACTAAATAAAAAATGGCATTTATTTCCGTAAATCACACAGCAAATATTTCTGTAAATTGCTCAGCCCCAGAGTATCCCTCCAACATGGCAATTATATTGCCCGATTCAGGACAGTCTGCCCTACACACACATGAAATGCATGTAGAGCTGTGAGCTTGCAGTGGTGAGATACATGTCGAAATATAAGAATTTTTATAATACACTTTTTATATTTTAATTCTTTAAAAATCAAAATAAAATCTATGCTAGTATTAATACATGAAATGATGGCAGATCTGAATAGCCTAAACTCTCCTGAAAAAAACAATATATAATATATGTGTGTGGGACTTACAATGACCAGAATAAATCCTTATGAATAAAGGTAGTGAAAATGCCCTAAAAACAGCTTAGGGTTCTAAGGGTTAACATGATGTTAACGTTTGCCTTTGATAAAGAGGGGGCAGCCGTGGCCTACTGGTTAGGGCTTCGGGCTTGTAACTGGAGGGTTGCCGGTTCGAACCCCGACCAGTAGGAACGGCTGAAGTACCCTTGAGCAAGGCACCTAATCCTTCACTGCTCCCCAAGCACCGCTGTTGTACCAGGCAGCTCACTGCGTCGGGATAAGTGTGTGCTTCACCTCACTGTGTGTTCACTGTGTGCTGAATGTGTTTCACTAATTAACGGATATATATACACAGTCACACTTATATTTACAGTATAGGCTACTATATATACACACGTGTCTGTTGATGTTCAGTTGAAACATTTTATTTTCTTTGTTTCATCTATAATCAATCTATTCTAATCCAGTATAATTCCATTCTATATATCTAATTGCAGGTTTCCATATCAACAATCACTTCTTTTGTTTGTTTCTATTTAAAAGTCATTATTCTTTATTTGTTTACTATTAAAAGACTGCGCGAGACGCAATGCAGCAAGAGCAATAGGCACAGTTATTCATTCATTAAGACGACAAAGGAGCGGACACACAATTACAGTTCTGCCTTTGTGTAAAAGATAAGTCTACAGCCTACCAGCAACAAGGCCTGGTAGTATATAGATTTCAAGTACAGAGGCTCAAACCCCTCTTTCTAGAACAGCGGACGAGTTCTCAAGGCGTGAACAAAACCCAATAAAACGCCCGTATCCAAGAATCTTGCCTCCCACTGGTGTTCTGGAAAGAGCTACAGTGCCAAAAAGAGCATATGAAGGACACACAGACAGAGAGAGAGAATGAAAGAGACAAAGAGAGAGGAAGGAAGAAATAGTGTGCAACCAGGAGCATATGAATGTGTGCAATACAGATATATAGATAGACAGAAAGATACACACACAGACAAATAGGCAGGCAGACGGACAGACAGACAGACAAAGAGGGATATGGGACTAACTCTTCCAACAAAGGAAGTCGGAAACAAAAAACACACTGGCCTATCAATACTCTGCACAGAGCGGCCACTGGTGCGACCTGCCAAATGACTGGTCACACCACACAGGGGCAGCCACTAGGACAGTGACAGAGCTCTTGGGCCACATCCAGGTAGCTGGTCAAGGCCCCGTTCAGCTTAAGCGTTAACCCGTGATCACAGTACACAGCCAAAAAAAAAAGAGACTCAATTGCCTTCTTTGTATTTTTGGTCACACCACTGACTTGCACAACCTTTCCGGCAAAATGGAATGTTAAGCAAGCCAGGAACCAACTTCATACTTTCCACTACGAAAACATTCCAGAGGCCTCCCTGTAGACCGACACAGGGCTTCATTGACTTTAGAGGACTGGACTGGCCTTGTCAAATCCCCTACCAGTCCCCCACTGACATTTTTTTATGCAGCATTACTGGCTTACATTTCTGGCTTACATTTCATTTCCCCACTTCCGCCGAGTCCAGCCGTGACAAATTAAGTGAATTCACTTGACTTTCCTGCAGCACTGTACTCGCTTGGCGCAAGGCGAACGTATTCAATCACGAGAGCCAAACCGTGCCAGTGTGAGGTGCTGACCCAAACCGGCACCAAAGAAACGGGTCTAATCCAAGTTGTGGCAACAGGACGAGAGCATGCCAAGCTATAGCAAGGTGAAGGGACTGACCCCAAGTTGTAGCAAGGTGAGGAGAGAGGGCCAAGACGTGGCAACGTGGAGGGCAACGCCAATTTTAGCTAGGGCTGTAACGATACAAACCGAATCGTGTGGTTGGTGTATCACGATTTTTGCAATAGCAATAGCCTACCTTGTAACACCAGAGGATTATAATATAATATATATATATATAATATAACATATCTGTATATATCCTGATATCTGTAAATGTATCCTGATATAAAAAGAGAGAATACTGAATTTATTTCCCCATGTATGTTTAAGTTTCAAGGTAATACTTGTTCTCCTTGGGACAGGCACTTTTGGGAAACATTTGTATTGGGATGCTCAGTCAACTTGAATGCAAGAGTTTCAAACAAATACAGTATGTGTAGCATACTAATGATGCTAAGCGGAGCATAAATTTAATAGTAATTTAGTTAGTCGTCTTTATTTATGCGTCCTTGCTTTCACGATTGTAAATGTTTTATTTGGATTGTGCAGGCTAAGTCGCGCGTGTCCATTGAGAGCGCGAGAGAGCGGGGCAAGGAGAGGAGGTTTATTTCTATACTGTTTGGTAAAGTTGCAAGCATAGTCTACAATGAAAGTAACGAGAGGTACGAAATTTAGATTTATTTATGTATTTTTGGACAACGTAGGCTACCGGTAAGTAAAGTGGGAGATGTGTGTTGCTTATAAGCTGCAAAGCGCTGTGTGAAACACTAGAAAGGGTGTGTCGCGGTTCTGCCTTTTCACACCGCGACACAGGTTTGTGGATAGGAGTATCGCGATTTCGGTTTTAAATTGCATATCGTTACAGCCCTAATTTTAGCACATCACATGACAATGAAGTGAAGTAGGTACAATGAAGAATGAATGCTCAGTGTTCTTAGGTTGTTTTTCTGGAGTTTGACTTCCTGGAGCAAAAACAACACCTCAATCATTCTATTCATCGTCAAATCTGTGATGGTGACTCAAGTCATTGGAGGAAGTGCTTGCCAAGTGAAAACTGAACTCTACAGAAAAGAAGAAAATTCTGAACCTAATGTAATAGTGTACTGTTTAGTTTTAGTCATAGCTAATGGCTTTGCATGAGCCTTTTAAGTGTCTGTCCTTCCTTACTCACCCTCCCATTTTGTAGGCCTTCATTTCACTTTCCTGCAGCACTGTACTCGCTTGGCGCAAGGTGAACATATTCAATCACGAGAGCCAAACCGTGCCAGTGTGAGGTGCTGACCCAAACCGGCACTGAAGAAACGGGTCTAATCCAAGCTGTGGCAACAGGACGAGAGCATGCCAAGCTATAGCAACGTGAAGGGACTGACCCCAAGTTATAGCAAGGTGAGGAGAGAGGGCCAAGATGTAGCAACGTGAGAGGGCTACGCCAGGCTGTGCCAAGTGGTAATGACTCAGCACAGCTTGCCTCAGGCAGTAGAGGAATCAATTTTAGCACATCACATTACAAGGAAGTAAAGTAGGTACAATGAGGAATGAAGGCCCAGTGTTCTTAGGTTGTTTTCTGGAATTTGACTTCCTGGAGCAAACACCCTAATCATTCTATTCATAGTCAACTCTGTGATGTTAACAAGTCATTGGAGGAAGTGCTTGCCAAGTGAAAACTGAACTCGACAGAAAAGAAGAAAATTCTGAACCTAATGTAATAGCACTGTACTTGTTTTAGTCATAGCTAATGGCTTTGCATGGGTCTTTTAAGTGTCTGTACTTCCTTACTCACCCTCCCATTTTGTAGGCCCCCACTCCACCCCTGCAGGCCCGGACGTAGGCCGGGTCGGCCAGCAGAGAGACGGGGTTGAAGGCTCCTGTGGTGAAGTAGGGCCCAACGGGGCCGATGATGACGAAGATGAGCGCATGGCCAGCTCGCGACACACCCAGCGAAGGCTGAGAGAGAGAGAGAGAGAGAGAGATATTTGGAGTAAGTTCAGTGCGAGGAGGAAGGTTGGGTTAGAAACACATTCCAGATACAAGGAGAGGACAAGCTAACAACAACAAGCTTAGTGACTGGCTTTGCAAGTGGTATTGAATGTCAAAGAGAAATGCAAATGCAGTGTTTACTCTTACAAGTGTAAATTAGCCTGTAGTTGACTGGCATGGACCACACTGGCCAGAGGCAAGAGGCATATTTACTATTGTTTGCTTTTGTTCAGCAGCAGAACGATTGGCACCACTAGCATTTCGCTAGCGACAAAGGTTCAACTTTCAGAACGTAATTTGAGGCCCATCAATGTCAGTTTGATGTATCCTAGCAATGCTTCAGACATTCTCACTAATCAAAGCAGTCAATATCTTTATTATAGGGGTAGGATGCTTCTTTTCTTTGTACAGAAATTAGTATTTAACATCACTTAGCAACAAGACAGAACTCCATTTTAAATGATCGAATTATTATGGTCCAAGCAATGCGTTGCGATTTTTCCTGCCTTGGTATTTAGAGTGTGATCCTTGGCTGCAATACCTACCTCAATCCCAATGAATGTGGGCCTGATGTACAGACTGGCATCTGTGGAGTAGGGCACCCACTCCTGATCCACCTCCACCAGTTTCCTAATACACTCCAGCAACTCCGCTTTATCAAAGAGCTACACAAGGACAGAAAAGAAATTTAAATGAAATAAATAAAGTGAACTTATATTTATAAAGGCAAAGGGTGCCAAGACAGATATTATAAAGGTAGAGGGTGACTGAGTATTGAGATGAGTGTGTGAGTGTCCAAAATCACTGAGGAATGCAAGACAGTTGAGAAAGCAGGTGTTTGTGTGTGTGTGTGTGTGTATGTGTGTGTCGCGTCGCATGTAACTCACCGGTAGGCAGCACCTGTCTGCACTGCGGTGCATGCGATCCATATTGTGCATGGGCCTGAACAGACGGATGTGGTTGTCCACTCCACGGAATGCCTTCATGCCCTCAAACAGCTGTGGGAGACACAGACACTTTGTTACACATCAAACAGCCTAAGTGTTTAACTTTTCTTAGTTCATGTGGTCAAGAGCAAGGCTTTGAACAGGTCCACGGAACGAAAACCAGAAACTTTTGATGTTTTGCTAGGAACAGAAACGAAACCAGAAACATTAAATTTGTTTATGTTCTGAAACAGAATCGTTTATCTAAAATAATGGTAACTGGTTAATACCGTTATTTTTTTTCGTTCTGACAAGATTTCTGTGCAATATGACTTAAGAAATTTTAATACTGAAAAAAATGTAGGCATGTCAGAATTACAGTTATGCCGCTTACATAATGTAGCCTATAGTGCTTTTTTAATGTTTGATGACAGGATAGAGACTTAAGGAAAATTATGTAGACTGACATGGACAACGGATGTCAAAAACCACACAGAATATTCAGCCATTTAGTCGGGTCATTTTTCCATGAGACAACTGGTAGTTTTGTAGGGGTACTCAATACAGCTGGAATCAAGGCTTTTGTCATTTTATCTAGCTCATCAGGGGCCTGTACTACGAAGGGAGCTTAACCTACCCAGATGTAACCCAGGGTTACTTTGTTAAACCGGGGTTGACAAAACCTGGTTATCTTTAGTGGTGTTAATCGGTACTACGACGCTGATTATGAAGTTGATTTGTTGAGCCGGGGTTAACCTCATTGGAGTTTGTGCGCGTTCACATAAAAGGGGCGGGTTGCAGCGCAAATCACCACTTTCAGTGATGACGCGTTCACCTTATTTTACGGATGAGGAATGCACAATTATTATGACAAGTTATGAGAAATTAAAACCCACTCTACGACAAAAATCAAATACGTCGGCAGTGAACAAAGCAAGGCAAGGCTGTTGGCAACGTATTGCAGATCGGGTAGCCTAAATGCCTAAAAGTAAAGTTTTATGTCCACATGTTCTTCAAATACGGAGGATTAATAGCTAGCGGAATGTATTTAATGAGTTTAAATAATTAAATTTCTTATTTATTTTGAGTTCATAGAAATGCCTACAGATGCAACACAATTTAGAAGTGGGCATATAGATTACAGTAATAAGGATAATTGAATGTTTAAGTAGCCCCATTGACTGATTTAGTGTAGCCTATGCCTAATCCTGTGAACATTTCAGATGCAACACCATTGCCAAACGCACATGGCAGCAGGTGAAAATGAAACACAAACACATTATTCAGAATAGTGGTTTATATAGTCATAGCTTGCATTAATATTTTTTAATTATAAAAAAAACCTGTAGGCCTATGCTTATAGCCTTCACTTGGCCTCTGTTTTACAGCTAACAAGAAAAAGGTGTCTTTGAACACTACTGTAAGGCACCAGAGGGTTTTACAGTAGCAGAGGAGTTGGCCATCGCAAATAATAGTGGAAGGCCGATTATGGAGGGGGTTGAGGGAGGCATTCGGTCGGATTCTGGTGCTGTGGAAATGTGTAGCCTTTATGTGCAGGGTACAGTAATATGACATTCAATTCAATACGTTTGTAAAAATGGTGATTTTAATTTATTAGGCCTACTATATGTCCGATTTATTCTTGCTCAGATGTTCAGCATACTGTAGGCCTATGTCCGATTTATTTTCGGACATACAGTAGGCTATTCTTGCTCAGATGTTCAGCTTCACCAATGGAATACATGAATGTCCACGTACGGGCATTGCTATGAGACGTCTTCCTAGATCATCTGACAAAGATAACGAATTCCCTCGGATGACAATCTATATCTTCATAGAGAATATCGTCCGGGTAGGCTATATATATTTTTTGGCGGTCTCCAAAACCCCTCGCCCTGCGAAGAGAGTCCCTCACGATTTGCACTCCAATGTCATATGGATCATCCAGGTACGCCGACATGTCTCGGGAGAAATTGTTAGTGGAGGGGTGGTACTTATAAAGGGTGTGGTTAACAGAAACCTCGGGTTAACCAAGAACATAACCTGGTCGGAGCAGGTTTGAGATGCAGCGTAAATTGCCATGGCAGCATACCTCGGTTAAAACCTATCCACCTTTCGTAGTACGGGTTAATCGGGAAGTTACGCCACACGTGATCAAGTTACTCTTGAAGTTACCCAGATAAGCCAGTAACCCCGCTTCGTAGTACAGGCCCCAGGGCCAAAATTCACAAAGCATTTTATCTTACCACTAGGAGTACCAGTAAAAGATTTTAGCTAGGGGGTTCTATTCACAAAGCCTTTCAGACCTACTCTTAGTAAGGAAAAATGACAACTCCTAAAATAAGAGTGAGTGTTCGTTGCTATGGATGACGTCATTATTCATGAACGAGCTTGACTGAAGTGACCACCTTGATTGGCTGATGATTGTAACGCGGAAATGACTCCAAACACCTCCCCTACGATGATGAGTGACAGGTGACAGGTCTGAGAATGCGTACAGTACACAAGTAGTGCAATGGACGGAAGATGATGAATAAATAGCCTAAATGAATAAAGATTAAGGCAAAACAAATAGCCTAGTAGCCCTAATGAAACATATGGATTGATTTTCAACACTTTTAAAATAATTTGATTCACAATGAAACGTTACATTTAGTTTACATGTTGACAATGATGCAACGTTATTGCATCCCTTAGTTATGCCTACAATGCATCCCTTAATTCGCTTTTTATTTTACCGAGTACAGCCCATAGACTGCACTTCATGTCAAGAGGAAATGACGAATCACTTGTTAAAATCAAGAACAGAGCCCATCAGGTGCTGTATGTGTAAAACCTGTTTCCGCGTCAAAGCTGGTCCAGGATGTGTCAGAGGCTGGGCCTGCCCTATTCTCACCTCTATGGAGTAGTGCAAAGCAGAGGCTGCTGGATGGAGGGAGAGGTTTTGGAAGGGCTTGATTTGCGGCACCTGCCACCCGTCCTTCTCTGTCCAGTAGATGGTCAGCATGTGGTCGGAGAACTGCTTGCCAAACAGCAGCTTTGAGGGGTCGGGTTTGGGCTTCAGCGAGGGGTTCCTCTCGATGGTGAGGTCGGCGGCCTATTAGTGGCCAGCCGAGCCGAGGACAAACACAGGCACGAAGGAGGGAGGGAGCGAGAGAGGAAGAGAGAAAGAGAAGCAGAAGAGTGCCAACAAACAAAAACATTTCTGTCGATTATTATTGATTACACATACATTCGGGAAAAAAAAATTAAATCAATGTCATGCCAGTTTAGTGCTTTAATTAGATGAAAGTGAATTATATCCAATCTGGTAGATGGGGAGAGCAGAGAGCCAAGAGGAAGAAAAGTCTGGGAACAGTTCAGGAGAAGAACACAACATAAGCATAACAAAAGACAGAAGGGAAAGTAATATGTGGGTCACAAGGACAAAAAACAAACATCATAACTAAGTTCCAAGAAATGACACGTCTAGTCATGTACCAGTATCATAAACCAGTCAGAGCAACATGCGCTCTTTCACTAGCTTCAGGAATAGAGCAAAGACTAGTGGGCATAAGGAAGACAGGCCCATCACTCAACACACAAACATAAAAAGCAAATATGTTTTAAATAACCTAAATAACTTACCTTGAAAGAGGAGCTGGCAAACCGCAAGGACCCCAAGCAAAAGGGGAGGGGCTGAATGAAGCGTCCATGGAGTGCCTAGGCAACAAGGAACACATCAGACCGAAAGAGTACGGAGTGCATATTTACAGCCCAGGCTTGGCCAAATGTCCCACTTTGCAGTTTTGAGAAAGAAAGAGTGTGCGTGGGGGTTCTGTATTGGCCTGTCGTGCTCCACCGTGTTTCATGAAAATTGGCCGGGTGGATTGTGGTATTCTTGCTGACAGAAATTTAAACATTATAGAAACATGATTTTTCACCACATTGGTGGTGGAGGTAGCATTTTTTTAGGAAGTGAATACCACATTCCTGTGAATTATGCCCTTAAGCTTAAGTGCCCCTAAGAAACTTGGTTGGAGCCTATGCATTCTGATAAACAAGGTGAAATGTTGCATGCAAGCATACGTTACTTAGTATACCTACACAGACATAACTCCTAGGCGAGCGTGACAGCATGAGGCAATACCTGCGCTTTGTCAGAATGTCTATCGGGCAGCTGAGCTCGTGTCTGGTGCTTTAAATAGAAAATGCTAACTGTACACTGTCTTCACAAACTGGCCACATCCACTTGGCAAGGTGAACCGTGTCTCGTTATCTGGAAAAGTGGTCCGGCGTATTTTTGATTTTCAGATATTGGCACGCTACAAATAAGTGATCCAATTGAGCTCTTTACATTACATATATATATATATATATATATTTTATATCTTTGGTTAGGTTAATAATCTATTATGCCGCCGCCTTAGTAGCAACCAAAGCCATTTCCTTCAAGACAGTTGTCTCTAAAACCACCACGTTGCAGTGCATTAGGGAGGGAGACAGTGGTGCCGATTGCCTCGGGCGAATTATTTGAGTGCAAAGCTACAAATTCTTACTACAACTTTGCAATATTTTCAACATAATTCACGTCTTACTGGTCGAATACTGCTGTTCGTATCGCGTATCTATGTTCTACGTATGTACCAATGAACTTTTTGCTTAGTACATGTATTGCCAACTTTACTGGCAAGTCAAGTAAAAACAGTTTTGCTTGTTCAGCTAACTGGCTAATGTTAAGAAAGGTTAGGCCGCAGAAAAGCTTACAAAAGCAATTACAAAAGCTAATATTTACAGGTCATCTTCCCTGACTCGGGCAAATTCATCTGCGCTGTGAATTATTGACATATACGCTAATTACAGAGATAAACAGTGCTCTTTGGACTCACCTTCCTCAGTGCTGCCATTGCCGCTAAGTAATGAATGGAAAAAGTGTCCGAGTGGAAACAAGTTCTATTACATGACACACTTCAAGTTCCGGATTGGATGGCGAGAGTGACGACATTCGCTCTTTTTGTAAACACTATGGGAGAGGATACATTGATCCTGTTCATCCTTAATTTTCACGTCTGATTAAATAAATAAATATAACAACCCCCTTCATACCCCTGTACTCAATTTTGTATTTATTTTCCTATGTTTGATAATCCTGATGTAACCCTCAATGATATTTTGAGGGAAATGGCTATACAATGGAGGACTTGACATAGGCTAGGCTTCATTTATAGTATTCGTTAAATGAACTCTCTTTGACCAAGGCTTGATTCTCGATTGTTAGCGTTATTTAAACACAAGCACTAATAATGAAACAGGTCATAACGGGTTAAAAAGAAACCCTTGTGGTAGGCGTGACCATTGTCCAAAATGTGATTGGATGAGCGGGGAGTCTGGGTTAAGCCCAAACAAACGGAGGTTAAACAAGTTCATAAAAAAATAATACACCTCACTCCTATTGGATGCAGGGTGGGGAGTTGTTGCTATATGTTTTTTTGATTGGTTGATAGAATAAAAAATATTTTAAAAAATATATTGCCACGACTTTATAAGTCACTCTGAACAATATAGCCTACCATTTTAAAATAAATTGGCCTACTTTCTGTTTGACTGTAGTAGACATATCGTTTATGATAGTAGCCAGCTTACAGACATCCTAAGTCTCGCGGAAGTTCGTGATACCTCCCTGAAATGACTTTTTGCAGGTTGGGATGTCTGAGCTTATTTTTTTGATGAAAAAACAAAACTTTAGCCTATGTCTCACCCCATCAGTATCATATATCACTGGTAAAAGTATGGCACCATTTGAATTCATACAGACCATTTCAACAACCACTAAAGTTCAGGAAATACACTTTAACCGCTGTAAATACCATGTACCTGTAAAAATTAGATTCTTGCACAAATGTTTGAGGATAGGGTGACTGCTCTCTCCCTTCAGTATCAGAAGTGGATTGGTGGGATGGCAAACATGCAAATAAAATGAATGTGCCCGTCTGTTCTAAACGGTGTCTTGATCTTGGATAAATGTAATTAATATAATAAATATATCAATATTAAGAGTAAGGAATTTCAGCCCCACACTCATTTCATTTAGGCCTGGCCTCCACAGGGTTAAATTTGTGCCTAGTACCTTGGAGAGCATCCACACTGACATCTGGATACAATAACTCTGTCAGGCATCTGGCAGTTCACTTGAGGACAAAAGCTTACTCTTTATGAGGTAGAGCGTCACAGGAATCTGTGAATATTGTTTTGTAAATGCTGTGACCATTACTGAGCAAACACCAGTGGTGGCATCTATGCTTAAGGTAAGATGATAATGCCATAGTGATGTAACTTACCCAGATGACTATGCAAGCAAGTCTGGTGTGGCTCTGAATGACCACAAACCCAGGAACCAATCACAACCGCTTAAATCCGCCATTGAGCGGGCTTTATATGACAGACAGAAAAGTATGGTCAGAGATGGTTGATAAAGTACTATACTATAACTATAGAATCTTTGGGATGGTTCATGGCGGTATGATATATTACTGCAGAAAGGGAGGAAGTACCACCCCTATTCATTTCAAAGGCTGATGCTAGGCTAGCTACTTCAGCCAAAAATATACGTTATTGGCAGCTGGAAGTGATTCCCAGGACCAATTGGCATCTCAACTGAGATATGAGAATTGGTCTGGTATCAGCTAGGCTAACAGCGATGCAGAGAAAATGCTAACTTGCTGCATCTTACAAACATTTCAAATTCTCATGACGAAATGAACATCCAGGGAACACAGCAGACCTGTGCCTTTTTTTTATTAATACAATTAATAAAACAGACTATGTTTTATTAATACAGTGCATAGTGCATAATTCCAACTAGAATTAAATGTAACAAGTATTAAAACAAGATTTAAAAAATTGATAGAAGACAACATTAAAAGGAATTAATTAATTGTTACATATTAATTGTGTACAATATAAGCTGTAATGGTCATCAGTTAACCATTTCCCTCTACATCCAGACAAGAATAGAATCACAGTGGAATCATGACATGGCAATCAAAAGCAGGCATACGGGCTGTGTCATCACTTACATGACTTATTCCCTTTGTTGAGTGTAAATAAAACTAAATAAAACAGTCAACGTGTCAGTAAAGACCATATTAACTGTGACCTGAAGCAGAGGCTGCAGGTTTTGGGTGAAGAGCTGTATATAGCCACTTATGGGTGGGCCAGCTGACTCTTGAAGCCATAGTTAAGCTCAGCCCCCCCACTGAGAGGCAAGTCGATCCCCGTGCAGAAAGTAGCATCTGCAGCCAAGAACAGGGCAGCCAGTCCACTCTCAGCCTCTGTCCCCATCCGACCCAAGAGCTGTTAGTGATTACAAGGCAACACAAAAATGAATAAGGCCAAAATTCCATGGAAACAGTGGGACTCCTGAGGATATAAAGCTATTATTATCAAGGTCAAAACCATGTCGTTTGGTCATTTCTATGTCTGGCAACAATCATGTCTGTGAAATCAGGGAGAGTTTAAATGATATGATCTTTTACTTCATTTGTTAACGGTGACATCTTCACTAAGGTAATGCCAATTGTTTTCGGTGTTTCAGGGGCAAGGACAATGTTTTCCTGTTGTGGATGGCTATTTAGTTTGATTCTTGTCTTACCTGTGCATTCTCTCCTTCTTTAATAGTACGCGCTGCATCCTCTGTCTGTGCAGCAAGCTCCCCCCACAAAGGAGTCATCACGTTACCAGGAGAGATGCTATAGAAAAAATAAACAGATGTCAAGGGAGAATAATGGGGAGAGCAGGCGAAGAGATAATGAGTTAGTAAATAGGAACATAGAGAGAAAGAGATCGAGAGAGAGAGAGAGAGAGAGAGAGAAAGAGAGAGAGAAAGATAGATAGAAAGAGAAAGAAAGAAAGAAAGAAAGAAAGAAAGAGAGAGAGAGAGACTGGCCAATGTTGCGGTTTTAGGACTACTTATTTTGCAACTTAACATCAAAATTACCGTAAGTAAATAAGTTGATATTTGTATGTGTGCTGTGGTCTGCACATTGGGGAGGGAGACAAATGATGGAGACACACAAAGAGGGAGACAAACACAAGGACTGGCCAAAGACAAGTCTAACAGACAGGATGTTATATTTACCAGTTGACTCGGACATGGTAGCGGCTCTCATCAACAGCCATGGCTTTAGTCATGGCTAAGACTGCCCCCTGGTGGATGAGATAAGTCAGGTCACACAAAAGCTACAGAAGGTCAGGAATTTCTGGAAGCAACATATATAAGTATAAGTATATAGTATATACTTATATAAGACTGCCCCCTGGTGGATGAGATAAGTCAGGTCACACAAAAGCTACAGAAGGTCAGGAATTTCTGGTCCTATACACTACAGATGAACTCACCTTGGTGGCTACATAAGGTACAGCATGCTTCTGTCCAATGGAGGCCACTAGGCTCGCCACGTTTATGATGTTGCCTTGCCTTTGTCGTAGGAAGGGCAGAGCATACTGCAGAGCAAAGTGTTACTATTGCTGCCAAATAGCATGGTCTCACACAAGATCAGACACAACCATTTTTGAAGCTTTACCAAAACACTTTAAGTATTCAGACCAATCTAGCAACATTCAACAAGGTTAACCCAAATGGGAAAACTGTTTTACTGTCATTTATTGTACCAATGTGTTGTCCTTTCCATATCAAGGCAATTACATAAATTATAGTTATCAAGTTTTCATGTTTCATATAGACAACTAGACTGGAAGCATTACAGGATGACAACTCTGATAAATGTTAAAATTAACTGCTTAATGACATTTTAGCTATCCCCATCCAACAAGCAACCAAGGTTTTACTTCCCAAAAACTAGCTCTACCAACACTAGCTTTTTGTCTGTTAAGTACTTGTTAAATGCATCCTCTACACTGGAGTATAATTCATGCTCAATGTATAGTTTTCTCAGAGTAGAAATAGAAGAAATAGTTATACCAATATGGAGAGTGTGGGTTGATTGTTTACCTTGGAAGCCAGGAAGTAACCAATGAGATTTAAGTTGAGAAGGTCTCTGAACTCATCTGCTGTGGTGTCATCTGTGGGCTTGTGTGGAGGGTCTGGGGAAGACAAAAAGAGATTAGAGTAAGAGATGGAGAGAAATGAGGACAGTAACTAGACATACATAGCAATGGGTACAATTAGGATGTTAGGTGGTTAGAACTAATAGGCTTATCAGGTATGTCTGTTTGTGCTCAGTTTCTGCTTTGAGAGCATAAACAAGGAAACCATCTCATATAAGAAATGAATAACTCGGACCCAAGGATTCAGATGGAACCTTAAAATACTTAATACTTAAAATAGTTAAACCAGCATAATGTCCGAGGTACAATAATGTTGAGGAAGAATCCATAAAATGATAGATGTGGCATTATTTGATGTGTAAACTAGTATAAAGAGGAGGTTCCTGTTTGATGTGTGCACAGTAACCAGTTCACCAAGTCAAACACTAGATGGAGACAGCAACAAACAGGAAGCTACTCACGGCATCCTGCATTGTTCACCAAACAGTCTATCTGCCCAAAGTGTTTAACAGTTTCTGCAATCAAATGCTGCAAGAGAAGAGAGTTTGAGAAATCAGTAGCAAAAAAAGGAAGCTATCAGTGCATGGGACCTGAAATCATCAAATTGTCCTCTGATCAAAAGTAGCCTACAGTACGTTGTGTTACGTGCTACTATTTACTGACCAAAGAAATAGTATGTTACTTATTGCCAACAAAACCACTGACCATCAGGGACTATTTTTTTCATTTGGCCCTCATGCAGCATTGATTTGTGCAATATCTGTCCACAAATGTACCCATCCACACTTAGAAGTAATATTTCACTATGCATCACAGTATGTTACATTTCATGATGATTCATAGCAGAGCAAAAGAAGACAGACACACAGAGAAATCATATTTTACAACCAACTAAACATTCACGGTGAGCATTTCATCCTCTGAAAACAGAAATATCAGTTAATCTAGTAGCAGGGGGTCATTTGCACTTCAGCCTGGTTGGGGCTCATGGAACAGGACGCAGAAGTCAATGAGGAGACCCAAGGTCTATCTAGGACCAAGGAGCAGGACCGGAGCACACAAAGCTTTTTAGTGATTTTTGTTAGTGCAAACCGACTAACGCTTCGACGCTCCTCATTGACTCAGTTCATCTGTCACCACAATATGATGACAAAATAGAGGCCTAGTCAGATTAACTTTGTTTAAATTTAGACAATCTTTTACACTACACTGAGGAAACATTTTATGATAGAGCACCTTAATGTCATCCTCCTTTGACATATCACAGGATACAAATAGGCAAGTTCCAGGTCCTTTCTTGATTAATTCAGCCTCCAGGGCCTTTCCTTTACTGCCAGCTGGAGAAAGAAAACAGTAATTATTTCCTTGATTAGGCCTATTAGAATAAGCCCAACATAAACATGCTGCAAAACTGCATTTCCAGTTTGAGCATGATCTAAATCTTTTATTTTAGTTTTTGGCATGAATCCCTCAAGACATAGGGCTTGAACTCTCTGGACCTGGAAATGTCTGATAGGCAATTGTCTAAAGCAGGGGTGTCAAACATAAGGCCCGGGGGCCAGATCAGGCCCGCCAGCAGGTTTCATACGGCCCAAGATGTTTTGGGAAGGAAGGGGAAATTAGAAAGAAAAGATATTCACATCCAGCTGTCGTCAACAATTTGTAATAAGCAATTTCTGTGATAAATTGATTAAACCTACAAACCATCCTCAGGAAGGAAGAGGCCAAAAAACTGACATGGATGGAAGTAGGGTGTTTCAAGAGAGAAAGAGCAGGATATGAAGAGTAAATTATTTGTACTTGTTTGCTCATGAGTGGGTATAGTTAAGGAGTATATCATCAAACAACACTCTGATACAAATGCAGAGAAATGAAAATGACCATGACAATGATGGCCCCCCATGAGGTCTCATTCCAACAAATCCGGCCCACTGCCTGATATGAGTTTGACACCCCTGGTCTAAAAGTATGCTAATTTGTGCTGAATGATACATACCCTCCTCCTTGGCACAGAAAACAACCTTGGCTCCGTTTTCCACTAAAGAGGCATACAGTAAAGGGTTGTATTTAATGGCAGTTTTAACACAATTCAGAGTTCGTTGACTTGAACAGTGGGAAAAGCAGTCATACCGAAAACTTTAACAATCCCTCTTCCAATCCCTCTTGAGCCTCCTGTAACGATGGCAACTTTGTCACAATAACGCAGAGCAGTGGTGGCCATCCTCGCAATATTAGGCTACACTTTCGTTACCTAAGAACACAGTAAAAGTCCGTAGCAAGATTCTTTTCAAGCTCAAAATACGGTCTATAGCGTGTGACCCCTGATTATCTCGGAGTATAGCGGCAATTGCCTATCGTTCGATGTCCTGGGATGACAACACTGCTTTTCATTTTTGAATCACCTGATTTTGGCACTTGTGCACGAGCTCGAAGTTCCCTATAGGAACTTCCCTAGTCATGAGATTGGCCACAAACCGCACCACAGGGTGTTGTGGGGAATGTAGTTGATTTTAATTGAAAAATATGGTCCATGCGTGTAGTGTAGTCTAGTGTGGCAGATAAACCACATTCTGGATTCTGGACTGGTCAACAAATGTGGGGGAACTTCAGACGTCTTGACGATTGGTTACTGTATGCTCATTACATTATGAGCATCGATGGCCGCGCGATGGTAGCCTATCCTATACAACCCCTGGCAAAAAATATGGAATCACTGGGTTAACAAAAATAAAAACAAAAAAAAAATTGTAGCCTAGTAATTTCAGGCAAGTTATTTTTCAGATCATGTGGAGGGGAAAATATGGAATCACTCAATCTTGAGGAAAAAAATATGGAATCACAAACCTAATGTAGATATTCTTGATGGATCAGATTCCAACTTTGTCGAATGGCAGTTGACAGATCAGCTTTGCAGGATGGAGCCTTGTCATGCACTATTTTCTTCAGTTTCCACCATCAATTTCCAGATTCAGACTGTTTGCTGCCCATGCCATTGACTTGATATGTCTTTTTTGAAGAATGGTTTTAACACTCTTTGCTCTATCTATGGTAAGATAAAACATCATCCTGGAAAATGAAATTATCACCAACATTTCTTCCAATTAATGGAATGACAAAAGTGTCCACATTTCAATGTATACTTGTGTATTTACTGCAGATGTAGTCATCTCCACTGGTCCTTTACATGCAACCCCATATCATCAGTGACTGTGGAAACTTTCTTGATTTCTTCAAGCAGTCATCTTTGTATTTTTCATTGGAATGGCACCAAACAAAAGTTCCAGCATAATCTCCTTGCCCTATGCAAATTTGTGATTCATCTGTGAATATCACCCTCATCCAATCATCCACAATCCATAATTGCTTTAGCCCACTGTAACAGAATGGAAATGAAAAATATAAAAATGACTGAAGAAAACAAGACTTGTTTTGACTCTTTTGTCATCCATCAGCCGACAGGATTTTGGTAATAAGGAAGTAATTTTCCTGGATGATAATGTATCTTGCCATAGAGCAAAGAATGTTAAAACCTTTCTTCAGGAAAGATATGTCAATGACAAGGCAGCAAACAGTCTGGATCTCAATCCCATTAAAAATGTATGGTGCATGCAAATTGAAGAAAAGACACCATCCTGTAAAGCTGATCTGTTAAGTTACAGTTAACAATAATATGTCAATTGATGAAGAATACTTTTCTACATGAAGTCTATGCCTCAGAGAATTCAAGCGGTAAGAAAAGCCAGAGCAACAAAGTACTGATTATGATGTTTTAGGTTTGTGATAATTTATATATTACTCATATTTTTTATATATATCATATTTTTCCCCTCAGGTGGAGTGAATTCCTCAGGATTTTTTTCCTCAGGATTAAGTCATTTGAGTTTTCTTGGAGCTATGTTTAACAAAGCCAGAATGTTCATCTGTTACAGAAAAATATTTTTGAGGCACATCTGTGATTTGTCTTTTTTCCCCTAAAAAAATAAAACAGCTGAATGAACATCCTCCAAGAGTGGTGATTCCATATTTTTTGCAAGGGGTTGTATATATTTTAGATTTTCTCTAGCCGGCCTATATAACTTGTGTAACTGGAGGCTAAAAATCAAAATGTTCCCTTTCTCAACCACTATTAAAAAAAAACTATTTGGTCTTAAGTCTCATAATTTGTAATATAGCTTAATAACAGTCTAGACTGGCCTAAAAATGGTCTGAACGTTTTAAGTTACAGTTAACAATGATATTTGTCAACTGGATTTGGACCCCGGGAGGCCTCATTGAGAGATTTTGTTTCGAGAAAATGTGTGCTTGTTTTAAGCTCAATTGTAGGCTACCCTTATTATCTTATATACTAATTTTGGTATAAATTGTTTGCTCATTTTGCTAAATTGTGCACTAATTTTAGTAAATTGTGTGCTTGTTTAATAAAATTGAGTAAAACGAGTGCACGATTTAGCAAAACAAGCACACAATTTAGGAAAATGAGCTCACAGTTCAGTACCACAAGTGCACATTCTCTCGACATATAAACATTTTTTGCAGTGACACCTCCTGGGTTCCTGAAGGAAAACATGTTACATGCAACTCCAACAAGACACACACGCACACCTGCCAAAGTATGGCAGGTGTGAGCATTATTTCAACAACGTGTGTGCGAGTGTAAGTGTGTGTAGGTCTGTTGGTCTTGTTGTGAGCAGAGGCAGTGACATTTGAGTGGGGGGCAGCGAAGAAGGTTGTGAGGAGGCTTGAGGGGGTGCTGATGGGGTCAGGATTGAATTTCGACATGACAGCATTCCCACAGGGACTGTGTGAGCATGAGAGCGAGAGAGAGGAGAGACTGAAGACAGTGACCCGCAAACAAGTTTAACTATCCTAACTGGACCGCCCCAGGCTGTAAGATCAACACACCCCTGAATCCCCATGGAGGAGTAGGAGAGGCTTAGAAAAAAGCCACAGAGAGATCCTAAAGTGGGGTAGTAGTGAGAAAGAGAGGCAGAGAGTGAAAAAAGATTGGAGAGAGACAGAGAGAGAGGTGCAGGAGGAGCAGAAGGCCCCCCCATGGACAGTAAGGGGAAGACAGAGACAGTGACACACACAGAGTGACAGACTGACTGACTCAAACCCAGACTGTGTAAGGTGGGTGCAGATGCCACATGGTGTTGTGCAGGGAGTCAAGGCGTAGCAACTGTCCCGGCTGTGATTAGTCTGAATCTGGCAAGGGTGAGTTAGACAAAATAAACTGACACACACACGCGCACACACACACACACACACACACACACATAAAGAGACATGCACGCACACATGCACACCCAGCCAGCCAGACATTCTCTCTCTCACATAGACACACAAACATAAGCACACAAGAACGCACACACGCAGGCATACACACACACACACACACAAACACACACACACACATACACACACACACACACACACACACACACACACACATGCACTTGTCTACTTACAACCCTTACTCTCCTGTGCTGGTGTAAGCTTGCTCTACTACTAATATTAATAACTTGTTTGATTAGTTTAACTTGGCATGATGGATTGTGAGTGAGATTGATACTTTAAATATTGTTTATTGTGATGATGAGGTACTGAATATAAATAAGTTAAATATTTTAAACTTCTAATTTGTAACCACTGTGATATGGAGTCAGCAGTTTTGAGTTATAGCCTGTACTTGGTTCTAATAGCGGGAAAGGGTGCTGACTGACATTCATTTTGGAATGTCAAATCTTTTTAAGAATTAAGACTACATTAATGTTAACATTAAAAACAATTACATTTTACATTTACAATTACATTACATTTTAAAATGGGCTGCTATGTAAATTTTAGATTGAGATATTATGTAACAATATGGTTCAAATTCAGTTGTGCTCATTTTTATAAGTTTTTCTGATTACTAATATATTTTGTTTATGACCAGAGACTTGAATAATATTGTAACTGTATTGCATTTGACCTTGACCTTGATAATTATACATCCACTAATATATTGTGTTTTGTACATTGAAATAACTTTTCTTTGACAGGACAGTATAGTCAATCTCTACTTAATTTTTTTTCTTGTTTTTTTTTTATACACCTTTTGCACTTCTGCACTTATTTGTTGGTAATTTATTTAGTATTTTTCAGTCAACTCCTCTGTTTCAAACTCTTTCAGACTGAGACCAGCATAGCGAGTCACTACTTGGACAATGGACAATCACAACCAAGACGGCGATGAAGGGGGGACAGGAGAGGACGGCAAGAAGCTCTTCATCAGCATGGACGAGAGTGATAAGAAAAGCAAGGAGCAGCGCAACAAGGCCGAGAAGGGCGAGAAGGAAGAGCAGCTGAGCCTGTCCGAGAAAGAGAAGGAGGGCAAACGCGAGAGCCGGCGCTCAGGCTCGCTGTGGCGCGGAGGCTGGGCGCTGACCGAGCGCCTGGCCATCAACGTGTCGGGCATGCGCTACGAGACGCAGCTGCGCACGCTGGCGCAGTTCCCCGACTCTCTCCTGGGCGACCCGCGCCGACGCCTGCGTTACTTCGACCCGCTGCGGAATGAGCTCTTCCTGGACCGCAGCCGCGTCTGTTTCGACGCCATCCTCTACTTCTACCAGTCAGGCGGCCGCCTCCGTCGGCCTGCCAACGTGCCCCTGGACGTCTTTATGGAGGAGCTGCGCTTCTACGAGCTGGGCGAGGAGATCGTGACGCGCTTCAAGGAGGACGAGGGCTTCCCCAAGGAGGTGCCGCGCCCGCTGCCCGACAACGAGATCCAGCGCAAGCTGTGGATGCTCTTTGAGCACCCAGAGTCGTCGAGCGGTGCTCGTATCATCGCCATCATCAGCGTCATGGTCATCGTGGTGTCCATCCTCATCTTCTGCCTGGAGACACTGCCTGACTTCAGACAGGAGAAGGAACGGAGAGAGGTGAGACGCTGGGGGGTGAGAGTGTGTGTGTGTCTTTGTAGGTGGTGGTGGTGGTGGGGGGGGGGCCTGCGAAGAAGTTCTGCAGAGAAGAGAGGTGAAAGGGTGCATTGTTCATCCAAGAGTAAGACAGCAGCCAAGAGGATATGGGTGAGGAAAGGTAAGATGTCAAGGGGAATCAGACTAGGAGTGAACAATGACGGAGGAACACATGGGACAGGTGCCAAAGGGTGACCAAGAATAAGTTTGATGTGACAGCAGAAGCAATGAAGCACTTAACTGCACATTATCAATAGCTGATGACAGTTGGTGAATGTGAATTACAAGATGTAGCACATTAACACTGAGTGAACAAACAAACACAAGGGCTATAGTGATCACACACACACACACACACACACACACACACAAAGACACACACAGAAAATCTCTCACACACACATACTTCTCCTCCCTAAGTGTGAGCCATAGGGGGCCAATCTTGTCACGTCACATGGTGAGGAGGACAGACAAACATAGAGGTCAGGGGACCAGGCCTGGGTTCAAAGTGCATGTGCTGCTAGGAACCTGAAGAGAGTGAAGGGAAAAAACGACAAGAAAGAGACAGATATGGAAAAGGGTAGAGGGAAAAAGAGAGACAGGTTAATGCTGAGATTATTTTAGCCATGTCGTTAAATCTGATACACATAGATTGAGGGAAGGAATGGCAGGGAAAGGAGAGGAGGGTGAGAAGGTGGATCAGTTGGTGGCCAAGAAAGAAAAACACCGGGGTAAATGGAGTCACGCTGCGGTAAAAAAGGGGGGAAACAGTCGGAAAAGGGAGAGAACAAGATGATGTTGAGAGAAGGCAGGGTGAAGAGTGAGCACGTGGAAGAGAGGCGGGAGAGAGAGGGGGCGCAAGACAGGGAGGTGGGTAGCATTCAGACATGTTAAATTTGTTTCTTAATCTCGGTCCAACTGCACTGGCTTCTGATGATCTCGGCGTCTTGCCAAGGAAGCAGCAGTCGGGACGGTGGGCGATGATACGGGAGTGTGACTCTGTGTGTGTAAGTGAGAGAGGGAGCGAGAGAGAGAGTGAGAGAGAGTGAGAGAGAGAGAGAGGGACAGAGAAAAAGAGTGAAAGAGAGAGGGGGGCAGGCATGAAGTATGGAGCAGGGGCATGATCTTAAGTTACACCTTCGAGATCTAAGGCAGACTATATATAGAGGAAGGACAACCCTAGGAGTACATCAACACATAAACGGCAGCCTGTATTAATAAACACACTGACTCACGGGCTGAAAGAGGCATGGAAAGAGTCTTTGAGACCACCTATTTGATGACTGGCACAAAATGATATTAACCTCTCATGGTGACAAGATGTCTCTGGATTTTTGCGAGTACGCATGCATGACACCATAGAACATACACCACGTTCCAAGGTACAGACTGTAAATATAATCACAGTGCATACACTTTCGTGAATGTGCACACACTAATATACACAAGCTCATATTTACGCACACTAAATACATATATGTATCCTGACATAAATTCACAAACTTGACATATTTTTCAAAAAGACAGAGGTGAGAAATTTTGTGAATTATACAGTATGAGAGGTCAATGTACAAATGCTGACTTAAACATGGTTTGTTATTAGACATAGCCCTCTTTTATGGGGTGATAAAGAGAAAGAAGCTGCAGGTCACAGTTCGTGAACCTCACCAATGTGACAGAACCCCCTGACCTGTAAGTGGGTGAGGAAATTCCTCTCAAAATTGCTTCTGCCAGTTATTGCTTCTCAAAGCTTTTTAGGCTCTTAGACTCACACAATACCATAATTCACACACACTAATCATTTGTACTATTAGATGTGTTATGTTTCCTTATCCTTAATATAGTATATAAATGCACCCACATATCATAGGCACATAGATATTCTCAAAGAGCGGAACAATTTCTCAGTCATCATATCTTTTAATGGAACACGCCATTAAGGACTTATGTGTAGTCTCTGGCAAGAAATAGAAGGGAGGGATGTCCTCCATCTCATGTATAAAAAGCATGAGGGGCACGCACACTAGTCAGAGGGCAGTTAAGGGTAGAAGGGCTTTCCCATGCCCCCCTCAGACAACCTTCACATACTGCCACACTTATCATAACATTTATAACTAATAATCTGAGGTGTATGATATTCAGGCAGAGGTGCAGAGCATATATGTTGTGTACCATACATTAAACAAATACATAAATATTCCACATGCGTCATCGCAGTGCACCTTTACCCACCATTACCCAATAGGCTGTTTTGACAACCGATTGACTTCAAATCATCCCTTGCTGCTTTAGAGGGGTGCCTAACACTGCCTTACGGTATAAATGAAGTGTTAAATTCCAGCAGCTCGAAGGCGTGTGCTGTTCCACAAACTTACGCCAAGCTTGTGGTGTTTTTCTTCCAAGAGTGTAAAAATAGACTAACACATTGATTTCAAAATACAGTGAAGAGATAAGTTAGTGAGTAGTCAGACAGACAGATAAATGGATAGAGAGAGAGAGAGAGAGAGAGGAGAGGGAGGGTAAAACAGAGCAGGAGAGAGATATGATAGTATAGGATACATGTTGTGAAAGTTGCAGCCGCCCAGTAGTGAGTGATGTGTTCATGACACATGCTCAGTGCTGGAGAAGACACACAGTCTTGCACTTTTTTTACCCACTCCATTCTTTTATTTTCACTTTTCCTTTTGATTTGTCTGGTGCCATTCGGCACTCTTAAACTTTCTCTGTCTTGTTTCTGCCCCTGCATGTAATTACACCCATTTCTTTAATTGTGAACTTATCGTGGAGTCAAATCACTCTCTCACTAACTCTGTTAGAAAGGCTGTTAGTCTAGATGAATTGTCTTACAAGACTAAATGTTATGACTTTAAAAGCAAACAGAAGTGCTGTGTGCTCATGACTCCCTGTCGTCACACAGTATTCCCCTATTGTGTTTCTTCTCTTCTTTACCTAGCAACACAGAACGATACCCCACCCTCACATCCCCAACACCACAATCACGGTGCCTTCAGACAGCACGCCCTTCGACGACCCTTTCTTCGTGGTGGAGACACTATGTATCTGCTGGTTCTCCTTTGAGCTCATCATGCGCTTTATCTGTTCGCCCAGCAAGACGAGCTTCTTCAAGGACGTGATGAACGTCATCGACTTCTTCGCCATCATTCCCTACTTTGTGACGCTGGGCACTGAGCTGGTGAGCACCAAGGGCCAGCCTCCCACCATGTCCCTGGCCATCATCCGTGTCATCCGTCTGGTGAGGGTCTTCCGAATCTTCAAGCTCTCGCGCCACTCTAAGGGCCTGCAGATCCTGGGCCAGACGCTGAAGGCCAGCCTGCGCGAGCTGGCGTTGCTCATCTTCTTCCTCTTCATCGGCGTCATCCTCTTCTCCAGCGCCGTCTACTTCGCCGAGGTGGACAGCCCGGACACCTCCTTCACCAGCATCCCCGAGGCCTTCTGGTGGGCCGTGGTCTCCATGACGACGGTGGGCTACGGTGACATGTACCCGATTACGGTCGGCGGCAAGCTGGTGGGCTCCATGTGTGCCATCGCCGGTGTGCTCACCATCTCGCTGCCCGTGCCCGTCATCGTTTCCAACTTCAGCTACTTCTACCACCGCGAGATGGAGTGCGAGGACACCAACGAGTACACGCACGTCAGCACCTCCCTCTGGGAGGACGAGGAGCACGACCAGGAGGAGGAGTACATGGACAGGGAGGGCATGGAGGGGGAGAGTGACTACGCACCCCTGGAGGGGGGCGGTGGCACGGGGAACAGGGGCATCTGCGGGCCTCTTAACGGAACACTGCTGGCGGGACTGTGCGCCGGGCAGCGCGAAGACTTCCTGGGAGGCAACGTGTACCTTCGTGAGCCACTGGTAACACAGGTGTGAGGAGGGACGACAAAGTAGGAGAGGTGAAAAGAGATAGAAATGAAAAGGTGGTAACTTTGGGGCGAACACAGACTTGTATACTCTATCTCAGACATGACAGAAGAAAGTAGAAGAGAGGCAAAGAATGGACTTTGTCACTTATACTACTTACACAATGACTGATTTAGAAATACCATTTTACGCACATCAAATAGGGGTGTGTATAGAATAATGTTTTATATTACTGAAAACATTTAACAGGCTCCACAGATCAACATCATCACACATTAAAAGTCATATACAACAGTTAAAGCATAGAATATTTATATATTGTCTACTATTTGTACTTTAAATGTTGAATATGAATTTGAGGAAAAGTTAGAGAAATTAAATAAAATTGCGGATGAATTGCAATTCTGTTCAAATTGAGAAGTTTGAGTGTTATAACAGGATAAGCTAACACTAATATCACCGCTGCAGTGTAATAACAAATAAATATAAAAATAAACATGTAAATAAAATATTTATCTTGAAATACATACTGTCTGAAGCGTGAGGGAACAGCTTCCCCCATGGTGTTAACTGACTTTTTATAGCTGTCTCACTGGCATGCCACAGAGGTCAATGTTGCACATGTATATGATCCGTATCTGTAGACACTTGTTTGTTGTCAAAACAACCATCATCATAAGGGGGGCAGTGGTAACCAACTAACCAATAAGTCTTAAGTGCGTAAGTCCCCACTGGTGAATGATTCTTACAGAGATATTACATTATGTGTTCTACTGCCAGCCAATGACAATTTTAATGTACTGTTTTAAATTAGTGTATTTAGTGTGATTCTGTAAATGTACTAGAATGAGAACAATTGCATAGACTAAATATTTGTATTGAATGGCTCAGTGAGCTTGGGTGAATCAAATGTGTGTTTGTGTGTGTGTGTGTGTGTGTGTGTGTGTGTGTGTGTGTGCAGTATGATGTGTGGACTGTCAATGAGCAGACAGTTGTGTGGACACTATGTTCTATATTATGTAAATGTATTTAATAAAGATTACCTTTATCATCTTCACCAATGTATGGGCTACATGATTTCTTCAACAGACCTCCAAACCTGCTACAAAAAAAAAAAACATTAGGTTTATTGTTCATCAAACATTAAGTGAAGTGTTCAATGTTTCAGAAAGGCATTTGCTCAATACCCACTCATATTACGCAACCGTCCGTGTGTGTAAAAAAAACATTATTAGGCTACTTAAAGCTAGGGTTACAATGGAATGTCTATGTGACATTTGTTAACCCTTATAATAAAATATTGCTGGCAGCTAGACTTAGCTGTCCTATGCTGGGTAAACCTATTCTGCTTCTAATTTAAATTGGCAAAGCAAGCTTTTGCTAAGACAATTTCAACAAGAACATAGGCTACTTCTATATGCATTTTATAACTTGCATGCATTTTCAAGGGACTATATGTAGTTTGTTTGTTTGTGTGTTTGTTTGTTTTAAAACATTCAAACATGACCTAGAAATAGGAATATACTGTAAGGTGAAGAAACCTTTTTACATAATGTCAAGGACACCTATGCTATGTGTTGCACCTCTTGCCCAGGTACCCACAAGACAGCATTACCCCTCACTCAGTTTTGATCCCAACATTAAATCCCTCACTAAGAGTGTATTCTTCCACCTTCAGAACATTGCCTGCCTTCACCCCTTTCTTTCTACCGATGTACCAACCCTGGTCCACTCCTTCATTATGTCTTTATATAGAAATACTGTCGTCAATGAGCTCCGCCATCTTGGATTATTTTTCAGAGTTAAGTTTCAAGTTAAGTTTCACGTGCCCTTCACTTGGATTGGCAGGTGCCATGCCACATCACTCAGCATTTGCATAAAATACAGACTTCTCATCCGTTTTGGCCCCGCCTAGCTGGCAGCATAATAGGGGGGTTTACATGGACACTTCCAATGTGATTAGAATTGGAATAATGCCTAAATTATAATCGGAATGATATGGGTGGTGTATTCCGTTCTTATTTCGATTGAACAGCCATGTATACGGTCCATCGGGTTGCCTGCTGTAGCTCCTCAAGTAAAAGAAAAGCAGCAACTTTTATTCTGATCAAAGATTCTAGAGCCCTTGTGAATCCCTGACACAAAGTTTCAATCAGAACAGTTTAATCAGAATGACAAAAATGTAAACAGGACAGTTCTGTTTTTGCTAAAATGTGTGCTCCTTTTAGTAAATTGTACCCTCACTTTAATAGATTGTGTGCTCATCATAGCAAATCACGTGTACTAATTAACATGCTTTTTTTTTTGCTAAATTATGGATTTCCATCTGGAGAGGCTGCCAGACGAAGAAATAAAAAGAGAAAAGGTGGTGAGACAAAGAGAGAGGAAGACCGACTGAAAGAGTTATTTGCAGGGATTGAATGGGAGAAAGAAAGACTAACAGAGGAGGAGATGAGGAGAAAAATGGTGGAGATGGAGAAAAAGAAAGAAGAGGATCGACTAACAGAGTTAGTAGAAATGAAGAGAGAGAAGGCATTAAGTGAGAAAGGGAGAGAAGAAGGTCTGCACAGAGAGTTAGCCATGAGAAAGAGAAAAACAGACTGAAGGAAGAAGAACTGACAACAAAAAACCTTCAGGCTGAGAGAGAGGGACAGGAAGCTCATTTAAAAGAGCTAGCCAAAGCTATTGAGAGAGAAAAAGAGAAAAAAGTGTTGGGAGAGACAAAGAGAGATGAGGAATGACTGAAAGAGTTGCTCACAGCCATTGAAAGGGAGAAAGGAAGACTAACAGAGGAAGAGATGAGGAGAAAAATGGTGGAGATGAAGAGAAAGAAAGAAGAGGATCGACTAACAGAGTTGATCATGGCTATTGAGCGAGAGAAAATGAGATTGACAGAAGAAGAAATAAAGAGAGAAGGCATTAAATATAACCTGGGTCAAAAGTGATGTTGGATGAGTTAAAAAGTTAAAATGAATATCTTTACAATAAATTGATTTCATCATCCAGTACTTCATGAATTCCTCAATTAACTTGTTTTTGACCATCACATATCTCTATTTTAATTTTCATTATCTATTAATTATATATTTCATTATCTTTCATTCTCTATTCTAATTTTAATTTTAATGTTCAACACAACGCAGGTTACACACGGAGGGTATAGGACTGCCACTGAACAGATATCAGTGGGTGTGTTTTTTTCTAGCACTTCCTCTAAGCATTTTTTGAGTTTATATAATATATTATATGAGCTAACATTCCTATCATCAGATCATATGTGAACCAAATTTGACTGAGGATGTGCTTGATAAAGCGTAACATCAAGAAATAATCAGCTGGTTGGAACCTTTAGTGCCACCGAGCTGAAGTGCAGCCACAATGGTTCACTAGCAGTCAGCATGTCTAATGGCAAACTTGTAATAGGCGAATCATTCACCTATAGCATAGCTACAGGTATACAGCATAGACATAGCGAGTCGCTACCGAGAAAACCAGCCATGCAACTTAAAGAACGGCAGCCAGACAAATCTCACGAGAATCATGAAACATTACCATGTCAGTAGATATAGCTCGTTGGAGATATTTTTTTGCCTGTTGTTAATCCCTTACCTCCACAACAAAAGCATTTTCATTGTGTACAGGGGGATAAGTCACGAGAAGTTGGCTATTTAAAACAGCAGAGTAAAATATAAATATATATATCGCGACCCTAGGGAGCTCTACAGTCGCCAAAAATACCTAAACCTGCAAAGTGTACCTTTAAGGGTGTGGAAACATTAAGATACCAAGAAGTCAAATCAGAATGTACTAGCTAGTCAGTTACCTTTCATGAGCTAATCACTAGCTACTTTGCTCTAGATTTTTTTGCAGAAGGGATCCCGCCACCAACATTTGTGGTGATGGAGTGATGAACATTGTCAACTGCATCTTACAAAACTCTATGCCATTTTTATCAAATAAGAAATTAAAAGTGAAAGCATATTCCTTTGAATATCACACAGACAGAGTGCAACGCCAAGATGACTCTACAGTTGTTTGTTGTATGACAAATTGACTGGATAACAGAGAGTCTATTTACAAACTGTTCAAGTCTGCTTTTTCTTTAGTACACCGTGTTTAATAAAGACAGATGAAAAAAGTGCATTTTAATTTATTTTATAATATTTCTCTTTTTTTATCAAACTATCTTCTCAAGAAATGTCTTGTCACTTCTGGACACAGAAGATGGAATAGTCTGAAAAACAAAAGAAAAAGCATTTGAATTTTCATAGGTCAAGCGAATTTTTAAAAGACACTGTAGAAATATAAAAAAAAATGTTTCTCACCTTTACACTCTGGAAAAGGCACATTGTGGTTTTTAATCTGGACCTTCTTGCCATTGTCCTGGCCTGATTGAGTCTTTGCAGCAGGAGTCATCATGCTCTTCTTTGTGGAAGTCCTTTTCTGGACCTTTTTCTGTCCTGCCTCCTCCAACTCCTTTTTCTTATTTTCTTCCTTTCTCTGTATATGTTCTAACATTCTCTGATTTTCCGTCTTTTTCATTCCTACTTGCTTTTCATGCTCATTTTTGCTCTCCATTCCCAACTCTTTTCCCATTTTTATTTGTGTTTGCACCTTCACAGATTCACACTTCTTTTTGTCCATTATCAATGGCTTTTCTTCCTTTTTCTGACCATCTATCACTTTGCTTTTCATTGCTTCTATCAGAGTTTCTTTATCATTCTTCTCAACTTTTCTTTGATCCATCTCTTTTGACCTGACTTCCTCACCATGTATGTATGTCTCATTCTCTCTCTTCAATTCAGCCAGAAAAACTTCTTGTCTTATATCGTCTCTCTCCATCTTTTCTCTCTTTCTTGCTTCCTCCATCAGTCTATCTTTCTCCGTTACTGCGGACAACTGATTTGATTGTTCTTCATCTCCTTTTCCCTGCCTTTCAACCCTTTTTTGTTGCTTTTCCTCTTCCACCATTCTCTCTTTCTGTTTATCCGCTGCCATGGTTATCGTCTTTGCCTGTGTTCTCTCTGTCCCCAGCTGTTCTCTTTTTTTCTCATCTTCCATCAGTTTCTCTTTTTCTTTTTCAGCTGCTTTCATCAGCCCTGCCAGTCTGTCCTGCTCTTTTTCTTTCTTGCTCTGTATCTCTTTCGTCTTCTTTTGCTCTTCAGCAAGTTTCTTTTTCTGATGCTCACATGTTGTGACCAACTCTCTCAGTTTCAATTCACCCCTCTGTCTCTCATGTTGTCTGTCTCTCATTTTCCTCTCTTGCTCCATCAGTCTTTCTTCCTCTTTCTCCATTACTTTGGACAAACTATTTTCCATTATCTTTTTGTCATTCTCCACTTTTTCCTTTTTCTTATTTTCTTCTATCAGTCTCGCTTGCTTTTTCTCATGGTCTTTGACCAACTGTATCAGTCTGTTTTGCTCTCTCTCCATATCTCTTCCCATTTTTTCTCTCCTCTTTCCTTCCTCCATCAGTTTATCCTCCTCTTTCTTTCTCTGAATGTCCACCTCTTGTCTCTTCATTTCTGCTTTTATCAGTCTTTCTTTCTCCCTTTCAATTGCTGTGAGCAACTCTTTCAGTCGTTCCTCATCTTTCTTTGTTTTTCCCAACACCTTTTCTCTTTTTCTCTCTGCATCTGCCAGTCTGGCTGTTGCATTATCAATAGCTTCGGCTAGCTCTCTTAAATTAGCTTCCTGCCTCTGTCTCTCAGCTTGAAGGTTTTTTGTTTTCAGTTCTTCTTCCTTCAGTCTGTTTTTTTCTTTTTCAAAAGATATGACCAAATCTCTGGGACCTTGTTCTCTCCTTTTGTCATTCAACACCTTCTCACTCTTCATTTCTTCTTCTGTCCATCTCATTTTCTCTCGCTCAATAGCCATGATCAACTCTGTTAGTCGATCCTCTTCTTTCTTTCTCTTCATCTCCACCATTTTTCTCCTGATCTCTTCCTCTGTTAGTCTTCCTTTCTCCCTTTCAATGGCTGTGAGCAACTCTTTTAGTCGGTCTTCCTTTCTCTTTGTCTCTCCCACCACCTTTTCTCTTTTTCTTTCTGCATCTGCCAGTCTGGCTGTTGCATTATCAATAGCTTTGGCTAGCTCTCTCAGAGCTTCCTGCCTCTGTCTCTCAGCTTGAAGGTTTTTTGTTTTCAGTTCTTCTTCCTTCAGTCTGTTTTTCTCTTTCTCAGAAGCTATGCCCAACTCTCTGAGCAGACCTTCTTCTCTCATTTTCTCATTTAATGCCTTCTCTCTCTTCATTTCTTCTGTCAATCTTGTTTTCTCTTTCTCAATAGCCATGATCAACTCTGTTAGTCGATCCTCTTCTTGCTTTCTTTCCATCTCCACCATTTTTCTTCTCAGCTCTTCCTCTGTTAGTCTTCCTTTCTCTTTTTCAATCGCTGCAAAGAACTCTTTCAGTCGGTCTTCCTCTCTCTTTGTCTCTCCCACCACCTTTTCTCTTTTTATTTCTTCTTCTGCCAGCATCTCCCTTGATTTCTCAATAACTTTGTCCTTTGTTTGTTGTTGTTGTTGGTGGAGGTATTCAAACACAGATGCAAATAAATTAATAAATAGCTTTTTCCAGTGTATAAATAAGATTAGTATTGATATTGTCATGAAATGTCATTGTCCCCATCAAACATTTAATGTTAAATATGATGACACCCTCAAACCAAGAAGCTGATATTAATATTATGATAGAATGTTAGCCTTTACCTGCAGCATATCAGTCATCCCTTTCCTGAAACATCCATCGGTTTTTGCATGGAGCTCCCTCTCTATGCACAGAAAATGTTTGTCCAGCTGCTGCATGCGGTCAGCGAGGTCCACCTGGGCTCTTTCTAACCTGGAGCCTAGGCCTCTCTCTAAGCTCTCCTGCTCAAATACACTCATCTGTGGAAAGAGTGGGGGATGAATATAGAGGTGATTTCATTCATTCATATTGTTCAAACTCAAATGATAGTCTTAATTAAAGTTATAAGGTCAAGAAACTATATAAATCAGTATCTGCTCAAGAGTGATCTAATCTGAAATTATAAAATAGAAGTAATGAAAGTAAGAGGTTACATTTCAATTTAGTAAACAAGTAAACAAGTTTACAATTAATAAAGATAGCTTACCCTTAGTTTGCATCAGCATGTCTAATGATTGTCTGAGTTACATTAGAATGTTGAGGTTATAAATGGCCACGGTGACATCAGCAGTCTTACTGTGACATTACACCTGGTCATGACATCATAATGCACACTTTTAAAACACAATCAGTCACTAAATATTTATGTTTATGGTAGGCTATTTGACAGACACTTTACAGTTTATAACCACTTCATTATTAGTTGATAAGTTTAAAATGCAAGATGAACAGATGAGTCTTAAAACATTTATTGAAAGTACCTACCAAAACTGTCACAAGAAAGTGGAACATCAGTTACATCAGTGATAAAACAATGTTGAAGTGCAAAGTGCAGTCAGTAGGCCTACATTAAGTCTGACTGTGTATGTCATCAACCTTTTCATCTCAATCAACTCAGTACAAATCCAAATGACAGATCAGTATAATAAGCTAGACCATGAATGAAGAATGCACGATTCATATGAGATAAAGAGAAACTTTGCTGCTGACATTTATCCCTCTCGGTTTGTCTATCATCACTATCCCAACAGAGAATGCACTTTTCGTTTGAGCCACTGTGAGTCACATAGGCCTATATTATGCTGATAGTAGTGTGAGATGACATATCTTGCTCAAGAGTTTTGCGGTGCATCTGTGCAAGATAAACAACTAGGTTAGCCTACTTGCTGCTGAGACAGAAAAAACCCAGAGATAATATAAGGCTTCACCAAATTCAGAGATGTGCTCCTGAAGCTGTTTGTGATCACAAGATATTTTTTTCTGTGATATCTGCCAGTTCAGTTTTATACATTTCAGAGTTGTTTTGTTTGAGTAGAATATAGGCTACAAACAGTTATTTCTTTATTAAAGACCAACGTGCAGGTTGGACACCCCTATAGCATAGTGTATGTTGATGATAAAACAACAAGATTTTCAGAAATGGAGAAATATATAACTATGCCATTAACAATATTTTGAGATAAATTGTAATAAAATAACTTGCGCATCTATAAAGCACTGACCGGAAGTGACGGTGGGCGAGGGAGTCTGGTCAAGTTCAAATTACGATGGATGTGAATGAAGAAACCGAGTTCTCTGATGTCGACGAACATGCCTATGATGGCCCACAGGCCTATAATTATGAGCCTCCCAGGCGAGATAGAGGCCAGGGGGAGATTAGGGAGATCAGGGGGAGGAACAATGGACAGAGGAGAGAAGTAGAGTTGTGGTGTCAAGAAAACCAGTGGCGAATAGGGCAAGTGACTTGGTGAGTTACTGTAGCACCGTGGCTAATGCTGGTTCATCTAGGGCTAGTACCTTGGTATTATGCAATAAATCTGCTTTAGCAAACATACTTTCGACCTTGTTCTCGATTAAACATCCATTTAGATTGTCTTCATTTAAGCCAGCAATGTTTTGTCTTCTCATATTCTACAACCTACTAGTTTAATGCTGAGACAGTGCATACAGTCCAGCATACAGTCCATCCAAGCTGGTTAGCACTAGCTACATTGACCTAACGTTAGCTACATTGACCATGCCATAACAACATAAATAATGTCAATACCTAAGCTACAATAACAACAGTCTAACAATCACATCTGTCTATACAAATCCAGTACTCAGTTTTGCCTGCGAGAGGCATGGGCGGATTATGAACTTTTGGGCCCCTGGGCCCAGATGTATTAAGGGCCCCCCACTTATTTTTTTTTGGATGTGATTTCCTGTATTCTGTTGCATTTTGGGGGTGGCCAATACTACATTCAATCAGATTCATAGCCTACATCCTGATTTGTTGATATTGAGGCAATGATTCCATGCAAAGGCTTGGGCTTCAGGGCCCCCTGACCCCTTGGGCCCCTGGGCCTGGGCCCGGTAGGCCCGTGCAGTAATCCATCCCTGGCGAGAGGGAGGGAGAGAGGGGCAGATTAGGAAGAGAGGCAAGGGTCTCTCTGATGGCTGTTAAACGTTTTGCTGTGCGGCCATTGTGAGGCTATGGCGTCGGCAGTGGACAGCATGTGTTGTCGAGAGGTGGATACCTACTGGGCCCTAGTTGACGGTTTAGTCCCGGCCACGGACATTACCTGCCTGACACTCCATCCCGGCTTTGATGCCTGTTGCCTCAACCTGTTTTCACTGCAGGTAGCATATCTCAACTTCAGGCAGTAGCATCTAGCATTTTCAAACTCAGATGTGCATACATACTTGAGGCTCTACAATTGACTTTACCATTGTGAAATAGAATAACAGAAAATGTTACATCAAATACTTCTATCACTTGATTGTATTGACTATAACAGGATTGTTAATATCATTCTATTTGCCTCGGCCTACGTCATATTAACGCGTTGCTATCCAGATCCTAGCTTAAAATAAGCACATTTTCATCAAAATTTCTATTTTAGGTTTTGTGTTACATAGTAATGTCTACATATGTGTTTTTAAAAGACCTCTTCAGACAAGATTAAGCATTAATTCAGTTATAAATAGTCACACCTGTTAAACTCACCTTAACATGACATTTACTGAGGGTAGACCAAATTAAATCTTATAAACCTTATTTTATAGCCTAAACCAGTGGTGGGCAACTCATTTCCCCAAGGGGCCACATGACAAACTGGGACTGTTGAGGAGGGCCGGACCCAAAATACCGAACTCAAGTCTGAACTTAATTCTGTCCAATTCTATTCTGTTCTTGTATAACATTAAGTAAATCATATGGTTTTGTTTACTACTCGTAAGAACAGATGAAAATGTGAGGGAGACAAAGGAAAAACAGCAATAGGCTATTTAATCTATGTCCATTTAATCCTCATTCTCGAAAATGATTTTTTGACATTGACATTTTTTTTTTCAGTTTTCAAAGTGATATAAAAAAGTATTACAATATATATATAACTAGATGTTAGTTCATAGATTTCACATGTAAAATTAATTTTATACAACCCCACCTCTATCTTGCCTGTTCATAATTCTGAGAAATTCTTGATTGTTTGTGTTATGTTTATGTTATGTGTGTGGGTGTGTGTGTGTGTGAGTGTGTGTGTGTGTGTGGGTGTGTGTGTGTGCGTGCTTGTGTGTGTGCCTGCGTATGTGCCTGTGCATGCAAGCGTACATATGTCTACTGTGTGAGTATGTGTCATACGTATGATTACTGTGAATGTATGTGTGTGTGTGTGTGTATCTGTTTGTGCACATGTGTGCACATGAAATGGGTTAACATGACCCTTGGAGGCAAACATACGGAAAAAAATGGTCATCCTAGGCCCTACAGTTCTCAAGATATTCACAGAGAACTGTGTCTGCCCTACCCTCCTTTCGGGGGGTCCAGTCCAGCGGGGGGGCTACAGATCAAAACGAAAAATGACGGTTCCATGCTATCCATGTGGGGGTACATGCCCACCAAGTTTTGTGTACCCCGGTCTTTCAGTGTCCCGGGAATCCTTGTTGGTGTACGTCACTAAATGAACACATAAATTATTTTATTGTAAAGCCCCCCATGAACGAAAGTACACAAAACTTGGCATGCATTCGGAGGGTGTCATAATGATCCTACACTTTTAATTTCGTGCAGTTTTGACCTTGTCAGCCAGAGATATTGTGATGAAAACACCTAATTTTTTGCTTTTTAATTTTTAACTAGGTGGCGCTATACATGAAATAAGTGGTCATGGGATGGGTTGACATGCCCCCTTAAGACCAACATACATAAAAAAGGTGGACCTCCTAGGCCCTACGGTTCTCGAGATATTCACAGAAAACTGTCTCCGGCCACCTACAGGCCAGTTGGTGTATAGTAACATAAATTAATTTATTGTGTGGCCCCCCATGAACGGAATTCCACAAAACTTGGCGTGCATACAGATGGTGTCATAATGATCCTACACTTCCAATTTCGTGCAGTTTTGACTATGTTAGGTCACAGATACCTTCAATTACAACACCTCATTTTTACTTTTTTTGTGTTTAACTAGGTGGCGCTATACATGAAATGAGTGGTTATGGAATGGGTTGACATGGCCCCTTGAGATCAACATACAAAAAAAAAGGGTCCTCCTAAACCCTACGGTTTTCGAGATATTCACAGAAAACTGTGTCTGCCCTACCCTCCTTTCGGGGGGTCCAGTCCAGCGGGTGGACCACAGATCAAAACAAAAAACGATGGTTCCATGCTATCCATGTGGGGTTACATGCCCACCAAGTTTCGTGTACCCCGGTCTTTTTTAGTGTCCCGGGACTCATTGACGGAAATTTGGGCATGCGAAAAAGAAAAAAAAAAAAAAATTCTGACTAAACCTATATGACAATATGACCTATATGATAATTAGGCTAGGCCGTGAAAATGTGAAGAAGTCAGTACAACCATAGGCCTGTGCCACCATTTCATCAACACTCAGCAATATTTCATCATTAAATCATTATCATCATTAAATTAACTCTATGCAGAATTCGACTATGAAAATGTGGAGCAGACAATAGTAGACTGTCATTAGTTAATCAACATGCACAAATAAAACTATTTTAAAAATGTAGGCTATGTTTTTGCTTTAACTTTATGCACAAAACTGTGATTGGTCAACTCGCCCTGTGTGTTGAGCCGGCTGCTTCAAGCAACCTGTGGGTAGTAGCATCATACTAGTTCTCTAACATAAGCTTTGCAAATAAACTCAGACATATTTTGGTTACAATGACGGGGTTATCCGAATGTAAACTATCTATCTGCCAGTAACGTTTTGAAATAAACACTTCGTATCGGCAACAAACAGCAGGAGTTCGTTCTGACAACCTTTGCTTGAAAGGTTTACGCCGACTTAAAGGAACTATATGTAAGATTGTGGCCAAAACTGGTACTGCAATCACTTTCAAATTACTGTAGAGCGATGTATCCCCTCCCCCCTGACTCGAGGTTGCCAACCCGGATGCCGAAACACTACTGACTTTGTGATTAGTAAATATGTGGAGGGTGGCGCATCAGGCCAAAACACAACATGACATGACAAAACACAACATCAACATCAACATCAGTTGAGGGCTGCAAGTTCACTTTTTAAATGAAAATATCCTGGCCGGACTACTGTTGTCAGTGATATAAGTATTTGAAATGAACATGATTTCTTAATGTCTAGTGACATATTAGGGCCATTTTATGATTACTTGAAATCCATTTCTTACATACGGTTCCTTTAAAGGCGACTGTTGTGGCCCGCGGGCCGTATGTTGCCCATGTATGGCCTAAACTAAGCAACACTGTCAGGCCTATGTTTTACCTCCAGTCTATAGGCAAGGCAGGGGTAGCTCACTGAAAGTGAAATGTCTGTGTATCACCGTTGTTGCAGTCTAGTGTCACCGGGGTGTACAGTGCAGTGTGTTTTTCATGTGTGGTCCTTTTTGACCCTCCTTCCAGATCGCCTCCCTGTGGTAAACCTCTCCTAGTTTATGTGTGTGTTCCCCAAACCCATAAGAATCAGTAGGCCTACTAAACCGAGTTCTGAGTGTATGTTGCTGCCCCATTTCCATCTAAGTGCTTTTTACTCCATTTACTGCATTGTAAATTAAACTATCAAGAAGAAAATAAAGAAATGATTTATGGTTGTCATAGAATCCTGTCTCTACTTAATTCTTGCAAGAACCTGTGTGATTTATGTGCTGGTGTTCTTTGTTTAGGCTATCCAGTTTAATTGTCAATCTTTTCCTATGGGTGACATAAGTCCCCTGGGTGGCGTAGTCGACATTTCAAAATTCTAAACAACAAAAGAGACTAATCTCACTTTCATTACAAATAGGCAAGACAATGTATCACTAAATTAAGACTACAGATAGAAACACTCACCGGAGACATTATCCTTCTCCTCAACCATAGTAGGCTGTTCAAATAATTTATTTATGCATTTTTTTTCAGGGCTAATCTCATGAACACACTTTTTTATTGGAGGTGGGATTTGAAGTCTGGTCCTCCGAGTTTACGACCGGCATGAAGGCAGTATTAGTTATACTGGTACACAGACTCTACCATTGTTTTTCTGTGTAGCCTACAACTGAAAAAATGCGGTGGGGCCTGTAGGTGTTTCCATGTGTTTCAAGAGATTTCAATAAATAATACACACATCTCTCTCAGAATGATGTGTTATCATGTCCCAAAAATCTATGAATGCTGTGAATTCCTATCTCTTTATGTCCAGACTCAGGCTTGAGAAAGAATAGGAATGGGACTGTACCATTCCCAAGGGATCATCAGAGTCAAAGTTTGTGCTGTGCTGGCCTGTGCTCAAGGTCTCCTGCTGTTCCTGATACTTCTGTCCCACCACTAAAGGCAGGAACTTAGAAAGGGTATGTCCATTTCTTCGTCCGAGGGACAGAGGAAGTCCATTGTGAGGTGATAAGAAGATGGAATATCCATCCGCCCTCAGCACCTCTTGTAGGTCACAGTCGGAGGCTGTGTAGGTCGGCTATGAAAAGTACAATGATTTATGAGCATTGATGTAACAGTCATACAGCATGAAAATTACAGTATTGTACTGTTACTACAGCTTCAACTTTTGTTCAGATATATGGCAGTATTCTAGGTCCAAACATTTCGATTTTACCTCTCCCCTGAGCTGTCCTTTCTGGTTGACACAAAGGAACAGCGACGAAGCCAGACCCTTTATGACTGTATGTCCTGCTTTTAAGGACCGCAGCTCCAGAGCAGCTGGAATGGAGACAACATGCAAAATGCTTAGTGCCACCACATGCTCAGGTATTCCTCCCTCACTAATCCACAGCTAATGATTAGCTTTTCATGCCTCCATGTCAGAGATAGCTGTGGCCAGAAGCATTATGTTTTTGGGATGTGTGGTCATATACATCACGGCAGCCTCACAAAGCACTTTTTGAAGGTGGTATGTAAAGGCAATGGAGATTTCCTTACTTTTGGCAAAAACACTAGGTCAAGGTCACTGTGACCTTACAAAACACGTTTTTGTGAGATTGGAGATGGTTTTTTATGAATAGACTGAAACAGAACAGAAGTGCGTTCAAATTCGCAAACATATGAACATTTGCATAGGCGAACAATTTTCTGTTTCCTTGAGTTTCCTGCGAACTTTTGAGGAGGTAGTAGGTAGGATGTTGGGAGTTGGACGGAGAGTTACCATTAAGATGGAATGTTTACACAAAAATGTTCAAATGTATCCGTTCATACAAACATGCAAGGAATTTGAACGCACCTCTGGTGTTCTAGTTTTTAAATTGTCTTTGGTGCTATACACTTCATACTTCATAGGTAAGTATATGTAGTATTATACAAGAAAGGCATATACACCATGTTATAAAATAATTATTAAAACATGTATTATGTAACTTTCAGATATGTTGTGGGTTATCTTAGGCTGTTTAAAATAAAGTATGACCAATGTATTTTAGAATGTACCCAATTTCTTATCTCAACTGTGACCTCTTATTAGCCTTGGCATATTGTTTGTAAACACATTATTCCTTATTGTAGAACCATAACCAGCAGTGTATAGTGTAAGCCTTGTTGGAACACCCTTACCACACCACTTTGAATGTTAATTACTGTACAAGTTCAGCCATGAAAGTGCCGCAAATGAAAAAGCATGCTTTTGAGTATTAAGTGTCAAATATGTGGCCAGATGAATTGATAACTGAAACATGTGCAGTGCAGGGTTTGCAGAGGAGTCTCTGTCAACTTACTATATTGAGACATTGTGGGAGAACCAGCTATGGAACCTTCAGGCTTCATCTCCAGGAACAGAGCCTGTCTACTGCTCTCTGAAAATAAAGAAGAAACAGGTATAAGGCCATTTTCAAAGATCTGCTCTGACTTCACATACATGTAAATCAGGTTTATAGGCCAAGTATACTTGCGTATACAAGGAATTTGGTCTCTGCATTTATTCCATCTGTGAATTAGTGAGACACACAGGGAACACAGTGAGGTGAAGCACACACTAACCCAGAGCAGTGAGGGGTTAGGTGCCTTGTTCAAGGGCACTTCAGCCGTGGATGTGGGTATGGGAGAGCAGTGCTCAACCACTTTCCCCGCCCACATTTTTCCTACTGGTCGGGGATCGAACCAGCAACCCTTCGGTTCCAAGCCCTAACCAGTAAGCCACAGCTGCCCCATAGGTGGAAAAACAAACTAACAAAAAGAGGGTTTCTTTCACTGGAAAATGTATTAACTCTTTGATAGCCTTTCAACATGGAAAAGGCCAATTAGAAAATAGGTACAAAACAGAGTTTTAATTACACTTGTTTTGATTTAATGGCTTCATTTAAGCCACTATAACTTGTTACAATTGCACTCTCCACATCCAGGTAAATCACAGACATGGACAAAATCTTTGTTAACATAAAACAAAGAAAGAAAGTAAAGAAGGATTTTTTGAGCCTTACCTGTGTAGAGATGCCGTTGTCTGACCTGATCATTGAAGGATGAGAGGACGCTTGAACTTTGCACGTAGAAGCAGAGAGAGGGTGATGTGAGGAGGAGGAGATAAAGAGATGAAAGGCACAGAGACATGGTAGAGCACACTGAGGCAAAGTACCAATGAAATACCCTAAGGTGGCCACTCAGTAACCTATAGATGGTCAATCGCGACAGAAAACCACTGTAAACAGCTACAGTACAGTGGACAAAGACTTATACACTGTACTGTTTCGGGAGACTTATATACACAGATGGTTCGAAAAAGAAGGGGTTGAGATTTAAGAGATTGTGACTCATTGGTGAGCAAAAGGGAAATGAGATAAGCAAAGTTCTTAGGAAAAAAAGGCAGTGAAGATTCCGAAAACGGACGTCAGCAGTGCCAAGACTGACAACCATTGGAGTCTTGCAGACATTCAAGGCGCTTACGTAGACAATGAGGATGATTGTAGGGAATGTCACAAATATAAACCATTATAGTAAATACCTAATTTTCTTGTGAAATTAGTGACATGATCCTTTTGGAGGGTGTGATGGCTGTGATACAGCTGCTGACATCCTCTCTGATTGTAAGTCACATGTCACCTGGACCTTGTCATTGTGGAGAGCAGAAAAGAGTGCATTAAGAGTGCTGCTGTTCACTGTTTGACTAGGATCCCTATAATGTTATTTTTTCCATCTTAACCTAAAACTATTAATCAGAGTGCTCATCATTCCTATTACTCTTTATGCCAAAACATGAGAATCATAAAGGACATACTTGTTGTGTGCCAATAGATAATTCAAAGGCGGACAGAGGTTTTGTCACAGTACTAATAACCCGTCGAGAGACTGTCTGATAGTCAAGGATTTTTCAGGCATTGTTTTGGTTAGCTGATCAACAGCTAAATTTAATATAGGGTAATTCCGCGCAAAACTGTCACATCCATAACGGCAACACAATGCCATGGTATTTAGTTGCCGTTATGGACGTGACAGTTTTGCGTGGAATTGCCCTACAACAGCCTAACTGGAGGTATAACAAAGTATAAAGTTAAGTTGTTGGCTATATGTTCCAGTAATTTGCTGTCTTTTAATCATTTCAAAGTTGGGTTTGTTTGTCTTTTAATTATTCTATGTACTTTACTTTTTTAACATTTTTAACTTGCCCTTTTATGCTTTTATGTACTATTACTCTTTGCGTGTTTGTTTATGTAAAGCACATTGAATTATCTCTGTGTATGAAATGTGCTATATTAATAAACTTGCCTTGCCAGAACAGGCACATGTCGGAAAAGGCCCATCTTTGAGTGTAAACATAATAAAGTGAGGGAGATACATGCAGTTTGGCTCTGCTGTATTGCCATAAAAGAACACACTCCTTTGCAATGATGACAAAGAACTCGTAAATAGCAGCTTATCTGTTTTTTTTATTACTTTGCTGTTGCCCTTATGTTTTCCTTTTGGTTAAAGTCTGTCATTGCCTATAAATCTGTGAGAGACACTGGACTCTGGACACCGGAAGAGAGCCTTATTTGGAAAAGTATAGTTTTACATGTTATGTTACGATTATGGAATGCGGATCAGTAATATAAAAATATGAAAATAATATAAACAATTTGGGAAATATGTAGCCTGGCGGGCCATCCTATATCATTGAAATAGTCTGGCATCGAACCATTCACCTCGCTTAATCCAAGGGGCGGGCAGATAATTGTCTTTCAAACTGCTTAGGCATGCAATAGGCCAGCGCTACGACCATATCCGCTAGGAAATATGCCCAATTATGCAGAAAACCTTTCTTTTTATTTAGGGATAGTGGGCAGGTAATAAATGGCTGTGCTCTTTTTAAATAATAATGATATTAACATTAACAAAGACATCATTTCATGTTCCGCAAGCAACATACATTTTTCAAGTGTCAGAGCACCATCTTCCCGTCAAAATAAATGCCTTTGCAAGCTAGTTATCTTTATAGATGTCAGAGGATTTTGGATGTTTGCCGTGTAACTCTGCCAAATTAGGTAGCTTTAGACAAAATATACTGTAATGCCACTTGAAAGCACTTTGGGGTGTTGAAACTCCATCGTAATCTTCTGGAAGTTTCCTTGAGATGTTCCAGAGCACCCTGACAATTTATTGCTGTCATATACAAGCCCATTTCCAAAAAAGTTAGGATGCTGCGTCAAATGAAAATAAAAACACTTGAATGTGGGCAGGGCCAACAAAAGGCTGGGAAAGTTGTGTAATACTAAAGAAAACACAAGCGGGAGTATTTAACAACAAACTAATTAGCCCTAAGCTAACTAATTGAACAACACAGTGTAGTTCTTTTACATTCAAATAATGGCTCCAAACTCATTTGCTACTCTGTCCAACAATATGGAGAATGGAGTCTGATATTGCTGATGGATGCAAGGAATGCTGGTATTTACTATGTAACATTCTTGTGATGGGTAGGAGCATGACTTTTTTTGGAGAGGGAGTTAAGAAAGACACGAAAGACGCAATCCAGAGACAAGGAAGTGTGTCATCATAACAAAGGAAAGCCAGACCCTCTTGTAACAGCTGTACTGCTGTAAATAATTAAAAAAAATACGGCAAAAATGACCCATGCTGCTTCCTTAAATTGGAATGTGCAAAAATTTACAAAATATTGAAAGGATACATTCTTATATGTGATTTTTGCTACAGTGGTAGGCTACTGAAAACTTGTTGATAATTGTTGATTTTTTGCTGTAGGCTAGTGTAGACCAATGTCACACATACAGAAAACACTTAATTGATGTGATATAATGATGTTAATAATGTTAAATGTATTCCAACAATGGTTTATTAAACATCATAGCAATTATGACCGCCGCGCAGCGAAGCGGTGGTTTAGTCAGATTTCTTTTTTTTTTTCTTTTTCGCATGTCCAAATTTCCGTCAAGGATTCCCGGGACACTGAAAGACCGGGGTAGATGAAACTTGGTGGGCATGTAACCCCATATGGATAGCATGGAACCATCGTTTTTCGTTTTGATCTGTAGCCCCCCCGCTGGACTGCACCCCCCGAAAGGAGGGTAGGGCAGACACAGTTGTCTGTGAATATCTCGAGAACCGTAAGGTTTAGGAGGACCTTTTTTTTTTTGTATGTTGATCTCAAGGGGCCATGTCAACCCATTCCATAACCACTCATTTCATGTATAGCGCCACCTAGTTAAACACAAAAAAAGTAAAAATGAGGTGTTGTAATCGCAGGTATCTGTGACCTAACATAGTCAAAACTGCACAAAATTGGAAGTGTAGGATCGTTATGACACCCTCAGAATGCACGCCAAGTTTCGTGGAATTCCGTTCATGGGGGGCCACACAATAAATTAATTTATGTTACTATACACCAACTGGCCTGTAGGTGGCCGGAGACAGTTTTCTGTGAATATCTCGAGAACCGTAGGGCCTAGGAGGTCCACCTTTTTTTTGTATGTTGGTCTTAAGGGGGCATGTCAACCCATCCCATTACCACTTATTTCATGTATAGCGCCACCTAGTTAAAAATTAAAAAGCAAAAAATTAGGTGTTTTCATCACAATATCTCTGGCTGACATGGTCAAAACTGCACGAAATTGAAAGTGTAGGATCATTATGACACCCTCCGAATGCAAGTTTTGTGAACTTTCGTTCATGGGGGGCCTTACAATAAAATAATTTATGTGTACATTTAGTGACCGTACACCAACAAGGATTCCCGGGACACCTTGTTGGGAAAGACCGGGGTACACGAAACTTGGTGGGCATGTAACCCCACATGGATAGCATGGAACCATCGTTTTTCGTTTTGATCTGTAGCCCCCCCGCTGTACTGGACCCCCCGAAAGGAGGGTAGGGCAGACACAGTTTTCTGTGAATATCTTGAGAACCGTAGGGCCTAGGATGACCAATTTTTTCCGTATGTTTGCCTCCAGGGGTCATGTTAACCCATTCCATGTGCACACATGTGCATATACAGATACACACGCACACACATACATTCACAGTAATCATACGTATGACACATACTCACACAGTAGACATATGTATGCATGCATGCACATCCACAAACACACATACGCAGGCAAACACACAAGCATGCACACGCACACACACACCCACACACATAAAGATAAACGTGTACACGCACACATGCACACAATTCAAGAATTTCTCAGAATTATGAACAGGCAAGATGGGAGGGTGGGGTTGTATAAAATGAATTTTACATGTGAAATCTATGAACTAATCATGTTTTGGTACTTGTTGTCTAGCAGATACCAGTGAGAATTGTGTGTGGATAATGAAATCTAGTGAGACAGTTAGAATCATATAGGCCTTTCAGCATTATTTATTTTTGTGGAAAAAATGTGCTGGACTGGGCGGCGGTCATATTTTGTACCGCTCTGCGGTACATCTAGTTTATTTTGTTATCATCATCTTTATTTTAATGAATAGGAAGTAAATTTAAACCATAGCAAATGCAGACAAAATTCAGCGATATCTGCTGTGAGTCACATCAGATGGTGTGTCCGGGGTTGTCTTTACTAGCTCTAGTATTCAAGCCTATATTTAGTTACCTTTTTGTTGACCTCTTTTAAAAGCCTAGTTATTAAATTTGGTCTTTATTTAACTTCTCAATATTTTGGGTAATATAAAAACCCCACTCCTGAAAAACAACGTCCTATGCCCTCTTGCCTCAGTTCCTTGCATGTGTGACCAACAGGGTGTCTTTATGCACACTAACCAGATAATCTACACTTTTATCAATCTGTATACAGGCTGCCCAATGAAGGAACAGTATTGGAGCTGTTGTTAAGAAAATATACTTTTATGAACAGATAAAAGAAAGACGATTGTAGCAGGATAGGTCTCCGCCCCTTTTTCATCTTAATTGCTGACTTAGCTGAAGACCATCTTGCTAATTACCAGGTGGCACCTGCCACCTTATATCTAGGCAGCTGACTGCATGTCTCCCAATTCTCCACCTGTTGCGGAGAACCTACTTTGTGGTAGTGGCGTGGGAGCAGCAGGCTGTTTGGGCTGGTGCTGTCCTGTTGGGTGTTTGAGGAACAATCCTGAGGTAAGAGATTATTGAAATCTGCATGATGTGACTTCAGCACATTATTTGCGCTACATCTACTTTCCCTCTTTTGCGTTGTAGTACGATTGTCTTGTGGTTCAGCGGTGAGTCATTTGCTCTGATCGAGCTTCTGCTTAAGGCAGCCTCGTATCCAATTCAGGTAGGCAACCTCACCCCGAGTGTTTGTTAATGTTTTGTTTGTGCCCCATTGTCTGCTAGCGTCCCTAATTCCCTGCTCGTTTGTCAGTGTAGAACTGTGGCCGTGCCCCTCCTCCACATGCACGGGACAACGGTACTTCAGCGAACCCGGAACTGGTGGTTGACCATCTTCAAGCTTACTGCTCCCACGCCACCTGATGCTGTCGCCCTGTCTTCTACTGCTGCTTATGTTTTATGTTTGTACCGTGTTTGTCCTCGTTTTGAATGTTTGAGTGAATGCAACCCCCTCTCTGTGCATACGTGCAGGTTGTGACCTTAAAGCTGACCAGGTGGTTGTGCTCATGCAGCCTGACCTCCAGGAGCTGTTGGGCCAAAGTGGGTGGCAAGCTGATTCCCAGGTGGTGGTTTCCCTTCACTGTCCTTTGTAATTGCTGTGCATCAAGTGTGTGCTGTGTTCACCTGTGTAGTGCTGTGCCTGGATCCTACCCCTTGTTAGCCTCTTGCTAGCCCTGGTGAGCCCACTGCCCTGTTCCTGGCCTATTGGACCTTGTGCAATATCTTTGTGCAACCTGCTTGTATGTGGGTGTATCTTGTATATGATTAGTCTCTTGTGGTTGTATTCCTGTTTGTGTTGTCTCTGTGCAATCCATAATGGACCTGTTATTGTTATGTGTCAATAAATTGTCATTTTATTTTTATAGAACCATGTCTCTAGTCTCAGTGTTGTGAACCTGTCTGCCCAAAGGGGTCTAAACTGACCAACAAGGTTTCTAAATTAGTTCCTGGGAGGGCCTAACCCTCGCAGGTGGCGTAGTCGACTAGCTCCATCCGAACATCTACCTCCGCCCTGCTACATTTGGCGTAGTCAGCAGGATCCATCCGAACATCTACCTCCGCCCTGCTACACACACATTAAACAAATAACACATTTTGGCACCAGGGCAACAAACAATGTTCCGCATAAATTACAGTACACAATCTCAAAGAATGAGTGAATACACCACAACACTTCACACAGTATGGACAAATTAGGATATGGATATATTCTCACACTATGAGAACAAATACAGACATACATTAAACAGACACACAAACAGATGTAAGCCCCTGTAAAAGCTGACGATGTAATAACCTTTACTGTATTTACTCCATGTACCAGAATGCTTTGTAATTTACTTGCTACTGTGATTTACTACATTCTGTGTGTGAACCAATCAAATTTCTTTGTTTTGCTTTTATTTGAATTTTATACTCAGCCAATGATTATTTGTTATTTGTTTATGCCCGCGAATTCGCGGGTAATGTGAAGGCTCATCAGTCCGTGCCTACACTGTACGGAGAGAGGGTGCTGTCGGTGTTAGCTGGTTTTAGGGAGACCATTGAATGGTTGTTCATAGGCCCTCAACTCCTTAGCTCGACGCCTTATGATCTCCTGTGGTGGAGAGGGACTCGCTAGTTTCCTCCGGTGCTGAGCCCACCGACGGACCGACCTTTGGAGAGGGACTCGCTAGCTTCCTCCAGTGCTGAGCCCACCGGCGGACCGACCTTTGGAGAGGCACTCGCTAGTTTCCTCTGGTGCTGAGCACACCGGCGGACTGACCTTTGGAGAGGGACGCAGCCGTTTTGCCTCCACTGCTGGACCCAGCGGAGCCACCCGGCGAGTGAGTTACCTCCGGTACTGAGGCCACCGGTGGATCGACCGCCCTGCTGCCACTAGCTACATTGGCTAGCTCGAGACATCTGCTTGCCTCCCGTCTGCCTCTTGTCCCCGTCGGGACAACGGTCATCGGCTCGTTGGCTGGGTGGAGTGAAACCGGTCGTGAGTACACACTGACACACACACTCGGTTGTCGCCGCGAGCGACCGACGAGTAGGACGGGCATTGCAGGGTTGCTGTCCTGCCTGCAGCTCAGAGCTGCCACCGTGCACAACCGAGCTCCAACGGCAAGCGCTTGGGTTGGGTTATTTTATTATATATAATTAATACTATTGTTGTGATTTGTGTATGGTGATTTAATTTGAGTTGTGTATATTGTATTGTCTCCCATACTGGTACCTGTTTTGCTTAAGCTAACTGTGTTGGCTAACCATTAGCTAACGTCATTAACCTTAACCTTAATGTTCGGTTTTATCCTGTTCCATTTGAGTGAATTGTTCGCTCGCTGGGTTGTCACTTTTATTCCGTGGCTATTATTATTAAATAAATATTTTATTATTATATTACATTATTTCCAGGGTGTATTGGCAATTCATTGTGACTGCATTCACCACTAGTGTAATTACACATACATTCTATAATTTCTATTCTGTAAGACTACATCATACACAAGCTTTAAGGTAAGTGTAGTATTTTTACAGTGGCGGCACCGCGCTATTGTTTATTGTATTTAAATGTTTAATAGCCTACTGGCATTCAGGAATTGTCAGCCAACTCGCCATTCAACCGCTGAGACCTTGGGATCCTGTTTGCGCCATTGTATTATTCTGATTGTAACTAGTGCCTGTGCACACCCGTTAAGAAGGGGTTACACAGAGACGGACGGATATTACAGAAGGTAAAACTATGACAGGCTGGCCTCCACTGACGCAGACAGGCTAGATTCCGTCACATAGGCTACACAGAGCACACAATCAAACAATGAAACAGTTCCAAGCTCAGGAAAAACAGTGGCTGGCTGAACTGACGAAGGCAGTCCTCCTCACTTTAGATGGGAAACTGCAGTCAGCTGGTTACCGTGAGCTGCAGATGCTCTAGTCACTAAATTCGCAATGACCAGCGTGGTTGAAATATGAGCTGTATACACTCGCTTTAGTTTTAACGTGATTGAACCAGTATGGATAGCAAAAAAAAGCTGTATACACTCTCCGATGTCGGCGTAGCTGCTGTATTCTTAAAACCAGTGTGGATGTACTAGTTGCTGTGTACGCTCTATCGTAGCGAAGTTTCTGTGGAGCATGCACCGTTTGAGGTTCGTAGTCACGCGCCCCAGGCTGAGAATCTCCGCTATGCACCACCGACACACCAACTTCCTGATTCACCGTTTCAAACAGACCGCTCTCAAGTCCTCTAGTCAGCTGGCTTATTTAAAGCGCTGTACCACCTGATCTAATCAATTAGCACCTGAAAGAAGGGTAGCTGCATTCCCCATTTCCCCCATCGTACCCGCTACATTCACCCGCCCCTGAATGTCACCGTCTCGGTGACAAGTGACAAAATACTACATCCAAGGCCTAAAAACCACACTGTGAGCACTAGCGGTTGCATGAACACTCACCCCCACATCTCCCGCTGGTCGTCTAACCAAAGTACATGGGAGGTTATAGGGATTTGGGGGGTGGCCTGCTGTTGTTCTAGTGGTCCTTCTTGGCACTAGGTTACTCCCAGATGCCAGTATTGCTCCATCAGAGCCTTGGACATTTGCCACTTGGTCATCCTCGACCTGAGGGCTCAGCTCGTGTTGTAAAGGAGAGGTAGGCTGTTGCTCACCAACCGCGGTAGGAATAGAACCAACTTGCCCCTCAAAACAAGGTGGATCGACAGCCACCACGAGTGCAAGGTCACCATCCTCTATACTACAGTTGGGGTCCTCTTGTAAAGGACACTATCTGTACGTAGGGTTGGAGAGGGGTCAACAGGAAAAGGACGCAACTCTTGCCGGTGGATGTTCTTTTCTGGCCCCTGTTGATCCCTCGGCCTAATTTTGTACAATGTACCAACCTCATCCAAACACCCTACTACCTTATGCACTACACTGTCCCAATAATCATGGATTTTATGACGACCCGGCAAGTGGCTCCGGCGATACACTAGGGTGCCTGGAGGCAAGATGGGCAGGGGGGTGGCTTGATGCCGTGCCTGCTTCGCGGCTGCTACCTCGAGGTGAGTTCGGGCCTGTTGATAGACTGCGGAAAGATGTTCCCGATGTTCTTTCACCCAATCTTCGGTGGTCAGTTCAGACGGCGGCTCTACTGTACCCAAAAGGGAGTCAACTGGAAGAGAAGGCTTCCACCCAAACATCAGTTCGTATGGCGAGAACCCAGTTGACTGATGTGCTGTGGTGTTATATGCAAACAAGATTTGGGGCAGATGGTGTGGCCACCTTTTCTTTTCCCATGGGGGCAAGGTGCGAAGCAGGTCATGCAGCGTTCGATTGAATCGTTCGCATTGTCCATTACCCTCAGGGTGGTATGGACTTGTGCGAGACTTCTGAATGCCATACAGTTGGCACAACCGTTGAAACAATTCCCCTTCAAAATTTCGGCCCTGTATGAATACGTTGTGGAACGCCGTAGGTATAGAACCACTGCTCAGTAAGAACACGAGCAACAGTAGCTGCCTTTTGATCTGTTGTAGGGTAGGCTTGGGCAAATTTAGAAAAGACGTCTGTAACGACCAAAAGGTTTTCCTTCCCGTCGCTGGACTTAGCGAGCAGGGTAAAGTCGATGGCTAATATTTCTAGTGGCCTAGAGGCCAATAGGCTACCCATGAATGTTCTTAGTTTGGGCTGCACGGCTTTAGCGACCAAACACCGCCGGCATTCATGGCACCAACGTTAAATGTCTTTTTGCATGGATGGCCAATAACACCGCTGACGGACAAGGATAGTGGTCCTTTCCACTCCTTGGTGGCCATGATTGTCATGTAAAGCAGTACACCAAGAAGGCCCTAAGCACTGGGTCTTCGGACTGAAGGAGTTGGAGGTCAGCCCTGGTTCTTACAGGGGAAGCATCTATAGCCTGGATGTCTGCTAAACTTGAGAGGTGGTTGACCATGATACTTTTGACCTCTGCAGGGACAGTAATTCCAGGAGTCACCTCTTCTATATTTCCTGGGGCTGGGAATGCAAGCAAGCGAGATAATGCATCTGCATTCCTGTTGCACACACCAGGCCGGTACTCAATCTTAAAATCAAAGAGAGCCAGCTGTGCAGCCCAGCGCTGCTCTACAGCACCGAGCTTGGCTGTCTGCAAATAGCAGAATGGATTATTGTCGGTGAAAACAGTGAATTTTGCACCAAGAAGGTAGTCCCTATATTTCTCTGTCACGCCCCATTTCAGAGCCAACAGCTCGAGTTTCATGGCAGAGTAATTAGTCATGTTACGTTCGGTCGGTCGCAACCCCCTACTTGGCAATGGGTCGACGAAACCCTCCCTCCTGTTCTTGGGATAAGACAGCACCTAACCCCAACCCACTTGCATCTACCTCAAGAATGAAAGGTTTGCTGAAATCGGCATAACCCAGAACTGGTGCACTAATCAACTTCTCCTTCAAGGTGTTAAAAGCCTGTTCACAACCCCAGTCCCAGTGGTCTTGCAAAGAGGTATTGAACACTGATCTTTTCTTTGGGGCTGGCTGTAGCTTAGCCACTAACTTATGCAGAGGGGCTGCATACCTTGTAAACCCCTCGACAAAGCGCCGATAGTATGATGCAAACCCGAGAAAAGAACGTAGTTCTGTGACTGTGGATGGTATTTTCCAATCTCTAACCGCACTGATCTTATCAGGGTCTGTTGCAACCCCGGACGCAGAGATAACATGTCCCAGAAACCTTACTTCCGGTTGAAAAAAGTGACACTTCCCTAGTTTAAGTTTGATGCCATGAGATGTTAACCTATCCAGAACAAGCTCCAGTCGTTCCAGATGCTGCTAAACGTGGATGAGAAGACGACCACATCGTCCAAGTACAAGAGAAGGGAGTGAAAACGCTGATCACCAAATATCCTTTCCATTAGTCGTTGAAAAGTCCCTGGCGCGTTGCACAACCCAAATGGCATCCTCTGAAACTCGTAGAAGCCAAATGGGGTGCAGAATGCAGTTTTTGCTCGGTCTTTCTCTGCTACTGACACCTGATTGTAGCCGCTCGCAAGATCCAGAGTTGAAAATAAAGAAGCACCAGTAAGGGTGTCCAAGGACACCTCAATTCGCGGCAACGGGAAGACATCTTTTCTAGTCTTTGCATTAAGTTGCCTATAGTCAACACAGAGACGAATGGACCCATCTTTCTTTTGAACGACCACAATGGGTGAAGAATATGGACTACAGCTTGGCCTTACAACTCCCTGCTCTAGTAGCTCTTGGATGTGTGTCTTCACCACTTCATACTGGGAGGGTGGAAGCCTACTATAACGTTGCCGGACTGGTGCGTTGTCCAGTAGCGGGATTTCATGTTCGATCAGGTCAGTACATCCCAACTCCCCTTCCCCCAAACTAAAAGCTGAACTGTACTTTTGAAGCAAAGATTTAGCTTGCTGCTGTTGGGAATCTGTCAAGTTAGGCCAGGAAATATCAGCAAGACCAGGTGGCTGGGAGATAGTAGCTTCAGCCGATCGAATGAAAGCAACAGGGCCACGTTTGCCCTCTTCTTTCTGGAAGCAGATTTGCTTGTTCACAGGGCATACCTCAATCATATGCATCTGTCCCAAGATGGTACGTGGTCTTACCCACCGGTCTTGATTTCCTACATTGACTACAGGGACCTGTACTGTGCCGTCACTAAGAGGAAGTAAAGAGCTAGGAATAATCAAATCTGGTGGTAACTGCCACTCTACTTCCCCTGGCTCAAGGAATGCAGCAGAAACCAGAGGACAAAGCCCTTGTCTGCATAAGGCGGGCACCAGCTTCATGGACCTGGCAGGAACACGGACGGACGGACCAGGGGGAGTGGAGACCCTACCCAAAGAGCCAGAATCTGACACATCTTCAAAGCTTTGACACGCCAACAAGGCATGCTTCCAAACAGCAGGGACCGATGACATTGAAGAGGAAGTAAACAAACTGGTGCCCTCTTGACAAAACATCTCTCGCAAGCAGCCTCGAAGAACATTCATCCCAACCAACCCCGGGACGGTATCCTACTTTGCTTTTGACATAGGGCCTTGCGGGTCTTGAACCACCAGAATACCTATAGAAGGAATTACCTTGCCCAGGACCTCTACACACTTAAAAATGCTGGGTTGTTTTAGTAACCCAACTGCTGGGTTATGACAGAAGCACGGTAGCTTGGGTAGTTTCAACCCAAAGTTGGGTTGTAAACGCTCATTGATTAGTAACCCAACGCCTTGGGTTGGAGAAAACTTGGCTCCTCCTATTTTTCATAAGAAATCTCTGCATATCAACCGCCATTTTGTCAGATGTTCGTCAATGACTGCGAGGCAAACACCACTGCTCTGTATCAGGTAAGTTCATTTACAACAAAACATTTTTCTTGAGTAATTCTAAACAATTTCAAATGGGAAACATTTGTTTGTGGCTCAAATGTAATATGATAACTTTAGACACATTGACATTAACGTTACTGAATGGTTGTTAGCCTAGCAGTTGGGTGCTAGCAGCTAACGTTAATTTAATATCTTCAGGTGACCAGCCAGCCCAAAATAATTTAAAAAGGGACATTGGAGTTATTAGTTCTAATGTCATTTTCATATCGTCAAAATATCTAGCTGCTAACGTTTTAGGGTATCTCCTAGCTATAAGAAGCGGGAAATGGGTTTTCGTTTTGCCTAGGCAGCAGAACGTCAGAGACGGTTGATGTGCCATGAGACACGTTGGGAATTCATGGGTTTCATGAGGTCCCTTTCCACAGGTGTATAAAATCAAGCACCCTAATTATCAATGCAGACTGCATGGTGCTTGATTAATACACCTGTATAGAAAAGGGACCTGATGAAACCCATGAATAGGCACGCACTAAACTAAAACAAAATCGGATATTACAGGCAGTAAAAGCCATGGTAAGAGAACCAAACTAGATTTTGTTCAAATCTACACACCTATGGCTACTGAAAAAGTTCAGGTTCATTTAGCAAATGTTATTTTGAAGTATTAAAAATGTTGTTAGAATTTTCGAATGAAATGGTTGGTAATTAGCACGTTTACGATATAGAATTGCTAGCTACTAGAATTAGCTCAAGGATCTTTAGTAGCCGTTAACGTTTGCCAGAAAGTTCTAACGTTACCTCAGAGTAGAATACAAGCTACAAGTAGCTGCTAGGTGCTCAGATAAGATAATATCGAAGGCTAGAATCTAGCTAGCGCTACTGAAATAAGTTTGCACTGCAGGTAGGCTAACGTTTGTCATATGTGTTTCAACATATTGTTACAACAACATTAGTATGTACTTATTGGTTACAACCTTAATGTCATGGTATAATTTGGGCGAGGTTCGCTTAAAAGACTTCCGTAGAATTTCATCCACAGCTAGAAGCTAGCAGCTAATGGTAAGCTCACTGTCAGGGGCCAGCTAAAGTTAGTCAGGTCGGGTGCAATGGCCGTATGTAACGCCAGGATGTATGTAGAGCAAACTTCCAAGTTTGTGAGAGAATATAACTGCCAATATTGCCAAGAGGTAGTAGCAGCTAGGTAGATAGATTTGACATCGATAGCATTAGGACAAAACACTACTAAATTCTGCTTGCACTAATGTATTTGTAACAGACTGGTTGGACGTTATTTGAGCTGGCATTATTTATTTTGACGCCACACACTTTGCAAGGTGCCTTTTGCTTGTTAGCCGTCTGTGTGAAGGCTGTTACCATTATGCGATATCGCACAGCTCCAGGTGAACTTGCCGTCGTCATGGTCAGTGTTGCTTTGAAATACATGGCTTCGTTGCATTAATGTGTTGCGTGCTATCAAAGGAGATAAATATTCAGTCGGTCTCTGATTTTCACATAACGCTAGTCAACACCAGAGCCCGTCTACGCAGAACCTTACTTGGCACGGTCTCAGACTCGAGTAGCCATCTCTGCTCATGACGGGAGTGTGTGAATTTACTGAGTCTCTACATATCCCATGTGGCATTAACTTTGTTTTTGTATTGCTGTGTTTTTTGTGAAAGATGGATGCGTTTGTACAGACGAAGTTGCTGGATTGGGGCCTGTCTGAATTACTTCCTACATTCGAAGGTATGTATGCGAACATTCTGTTTTATAAGTAAACCCAGATGACCTGCTAGCAAATAGTAAAACTCGTCTGGCATTAGCCCAGTCAGTGGTTCTCAAATGGTTTCTGTCATTCTTCCACCTTAGAATATCAGAACTGTCAAGCCCCACCTGTACCCCATTGCCACTAACAATGTTCAAGTATATTTATGCATTGTATGATTCTATTATATGCTGAATATTCATGTACTTTCATATTAACTGTTCTTATGTGAACTTGTATTTTCCTGTTTTTTGTTTGTTTGTTTTTCCTGCTCATCACAGAACCGACTGTAACAGGAGAGCGGGCCATTCAGATGACACAGTGGCTAAAAAATTACTTGTGGCCACAGCAGCAGGTTTCTGAATTCATACTGGAGACTGCAATCCATAGGGCGGCACAGTGGATCCGAGCCAATGGGACAAATTCAATGCAAGACATTATTGCAGAGTTTCCACGCTTGGTCGACACTCCTGGAATGGTGAGATTCCCTATCCATAATCTGTGGTGTTCCGTATGACTTTGACAAGTGGCTGAAGTGCCCTTGAGCAAGGCACCTAACCCCTCACTGCTCCCCGAGCGCCGCTGTTGTAGCAGGCAGCTCACTGCGCCGGGATTAGTGTGTGCTTCACCTCACTGTGTGTTCACTTTGTGCAGTGTGTTTCACTGATTGGGATAAATGCAGAGACCAAATTTCCCTCACGGGATCAAAAGAGTATATACTTATACTATATACTTATATACAATGCGGTAGTATTGTACAACAATAGTCGTTGTAGTATGAATGTGTCTTTGCCATCTTACTCTGAGGGGTTGAATGGTGTTAAAAGCAATGGAAAATTGCCTGTTGTCTAATAATGCTAACAAACTAGCATTGATATGTTGTAGATCTGAGGTGGTGGCAAATGTAACCTACCAAATAAATGTTCTTCAAGTGACATGCATTTTTCTCATCTGTAGATTTCTCAGGATTTCTCCATTTTATATCCTGATGCTTCTGCCAAGCTAACGGAAAGATGGAACATGCTGTTTTCGGAGAAAATCATCTGCCTGTCTAGGAAGGATAAGACGGATGACCTGCTCCTAAACATAGATGACCTCTCTGCAGGTACTCTACAGCATTATACAAGAGTTGTGTAATAATTTACGTTAACTGCCATTCCAAAGTTTATCATGACATCCTTGAATGGAACATGCAGCGGTCATCATTCTAATGGTCTTGGTGAAGAAAGTGTACAAGTACGTTTTGGCATGTGCTAGTAAGGGAAATATAATTAAATAACCTAAAATATATACTTTCTAAAAGTATGTACCCTCTAGATGTCATAACATCATCTTGACCCCTTGGGGATCAATAAAGTATCTATCTATCTATCTATCTAACATGCTCAGACATTTTCCACATTCCATACTTTGTTTCATCATGTGTGCATATTTCTCTTAATATATTGCAGACAGACGAGGAGAGCTAGCTTTACTGCTACTACCGAGACTCATACCACCGAGTCCCTATAAAGTTGGGAGGAGACTGGTCCGTCCCAGCAGCCTTGAATGTCAAAAGGCATTCATTGACACCAAGCCCGTAAGTTGAGGCCATTCAGTTCAGTTTAGTTAACAGATTGAAAATTACATAATTATGGGTGAGTTGGAGTGGTTAGTGTTCCCAACTGACACCCGGGAGACTGGGGTTCAATCCCCTCGCTGCGAGTCCATGTGCCTTTGGATAAAAGTGTCTGCTAAATACCTGTTTTTAACCGTTTTTTTACATAATATAGCATGAACTACCTAGTGAGCCCAGTATATCTGCGGTATATCTGCCGTGGCCAGACTACATTTTAATGTTGTGTTTGTCAGGCTAAAATTACATTGCAGTGGAATATATATAAAAAAAGTCAAGTTGCACTTTGTCTTCCTTTGGGTACCAATAATCGTGTGTAATGGAATCTACCTTGCCCCCTCTCATCTACAGGTTGGAACCAACATGGCTGAATACCTCTCTAAGCCACAGGCACAGGAGTATCCATTCGTATTGATGTTGGGGGAGGGTTATCACTGCTCTCAAGCATTTGTCATTATTAATGGCACTGCCCTGGAACACCCATCTCTTTTGGGTGCTGTAGATGGTTGCTTTAAAGCGTTCTTTGTTTTTGATGTACAGTACGCTCATGCATGTGCACAGGAATTTATCCAGACAGTTTGCGAAATCCCAGGACCAGTGCGTCCTTCAGTCAGGGTGTTTTTTTTTATTATAATTTTTTTTTATTATTTCTTTTTTTAGAAAAGGTATAGGTGCACCTTACACACCTTGTTCAAATTCTCTGAATTATTTGGCTCTTCAGCAATGTGACTATTTTGTGCCTTCGACTGCACTACAGTTTCAGTTGTGACACTCTCACTCTCACTGCAGAATGCCCACAGGCCAGTTGTGAATTGTTTATTGTTGACATACAATAAAAAACACAGTGAATCAGATATGTCTGTTTTGTCACATTACTATTACATAAGAAGTAAGAAGAATAAGCTTTTTTTAGCATTTGATAGTAAAACACCAAAAAAAAGAAGAAAAAAAAGATTAGCCCATTCTTTTGGTTGTTTTAACTCTGATGTGTAGTTATTTCTACTCAGCTGCTGGGTTGATTATGTAACCCAGCATGTTGGGTTAGCATATGTAACCCAAGGGCCTGGGTCAGTACAACCCAGCGTTGGGTCGGTCCATATATGACCCAGCACATGGGTTACTTTTGGGTTGTTTTTAACCCAGCATTTTTTAGAGTGTATGTCTAATTCCAAATAGCCTTTATACGGGATACCTAACCCGTTGGCTGCCTTTAATTGTAGCCATCCACAGGAACGTAGCTGGTCTTGCCCTAGAGGCTGAAAGTGTTCTTTAAAAAATGTCTCAGTGATGGTTGATACCACTGAACCAGTATCAACAAGGCATGTAACAGTCACTCCACCCATCTTAACATCAGCCACGGGACACTGACCTATCAGCCCAGAATGAGAGGGAGGTGTAAATGGAAAGAAATCTGAGCCTGAACATCCCCCATCTAGTGTTTGGCTCTTTACACTAGAGGGTGCTCGTTTCCCTGAGGTCCCCTTAATGGGATGTGTGCACCATTAGCTGTGCCCCGCCCAGAATCACCATGCACCCGCTGTGCCTGCCGACGACTACCCTCTCCCACTGGACAGTCCCTTACGATATGGCCAGCTTGATTGCACCGCAGGCAGATGGGCCGACCATCTGCCTCGAAACGATACCGTCTGGGTGGTTGGCTTGGCCTACTGTTTGGGTTTGAGGACACCGGTCCAGCGGCTAACTGTTTCAAAATAGCGTCTAATTGAGCTTGCTGTCAGCGTAGACAGTCTTTGAGTTCAGTTAATTCCTCATTTGGTTTAGCTACCACGACCTGAGTCTTAGCTCCCCACTCACCCACTACACCTGAACTAGCATCACACGAGAAGGCTCTGGCGCGAAATGGACGGCCCCCTCCCCATCATCAGCCCAGCTGAAAGCTTCTTTGCGCACATCTAGAAAAGATGAACCAGGATTAACCCTCTAGGCGCCACGGTCGAGTTTACTCGACAAGATGCGGTACTGAATAAAACGGCCGATTTAGTCAAATAGGGTGTCATATTTCGTTCGACCTCCACTCCACTAGATGGCAGACATGTCATACGTCATCCCCGAGTCCGAAAAAGGTCATGCTTTAAACAAAACTTTTGAGCTACAGCGCATTAAATCAGTGCGTGCAATACCGGAGCTAGTGTGCGTGTGAGCCACTTTATCAGAGCGATATTGTCAACGTCAGCGAGTATTTGCATTAGATTATCGTCTAATGGCATCAAAAAAGTTTACCCGAAATGAAGTGTTGGGTCTTCTATTCGCGGACCCTGATTCTGAAGGGGAATATCTGCCTTCAGAAAATTACGGTGATTCGTTTAGTGAGGCTTCAGATGCGTCCCTGCCTTGCAATGATGCAGCTGGACAAAGTGAGAGTTTAGCTTACACCAAGCACAAACGATATTGTTTGCCCAATGTCAGTGGTGGGAATAATGTTTCACGGGGTCGGATTTTCATTCACAGTGAATTTTCAAACCTGTACCAAAACACATTTTTATTCAAACAGCAAGTCTGCCTCAAAATACAACAGAGAAATCATGAACTCAAAATGTCATTGTGGGGAAAAAAAAAGGTGTTAGTGGTGTGGCGAACGAGGCTGGAGGTAATGTCCATGTAACGCTAGCTTCTGTCTTCTGACCGTGTGCCTCTCCGCAATCGCGGCGACAGTAATGTGGTGGAGCCTTTGTCTAATGTAGGGTGACCAGATGAGATTGGCTGAAATTCGGGACGCTTTTTTTTTTCGCGGAGGGGGGCCTACAGCGAATTTTCAAACCTGTACCAAAACACATTTTTATTCAAACAGCAAGTCTGCCTCAAAATACAACAGAGAAATCATGAACTCAAAATGTCATTGTGGGGGAAAAAATAAATAAATAAAAAATAACTGCGTAACAGTGTAAATCAGACCTTTCAGAATAAGAATAATAACGCTAATAACAAGCCTTGCCAAAATAATGGGTCATTAAGTAAGAATACAAAATAATTGTTAGATTAAGTAGATTATGTTAAAACGACATAAGATTATGTTAAAAATTAGGCCGAACTTCCGACGTATTTGTTTTTGCACACGCTGGCTCTGCCTGCTGCGCTGCCTGCACATTCAATGTCCTCGGCTTCGCGAAATCAGTGCATATTCGCGCCTAATTATAGAACGTCAAAAAGAAACAAAGTAGCCGGGCTGCATCCAGACACTTAGCTGTCGTCGGGGGCTGCATGCAACTGCACCTCTCTACGGACAGTTTTTAATGTTTATCAGAAAATAACTACTCAGTATTTTGATTGAGTATAATTTTCGGGACAATTAGGGCAGGATTCGGGATTCGGGACAACTGCTTGGATATTGGGACTGTCCCGAATTTTTCGGGACGTCTGATCACCCTAGTCTATGCCACTGGGCAGGGCCGTAGTCACCATAGACATTGAGGGGGACGTGTCCCCCCCAATATTCAAATATGACCAAAATGTCCCCCCCAATATTCGGACATAGAAAAATAAAGAAAGAATAAAGCGCTATACTAGGCCTACAGGAAACCAACACGTATCTGAAATGTAATCAAACGTAAATAACGCACAAATTAGTGACCTATGGTTCCAGAGTAGTCTACACCCCTGAGTGGTTTGTCCTGGTGATTTTCCGTTTTTCGTTAGTGGCGTTCGCTATCAAAATCTTCCATTTACTGCACCCTACTGCGGTGAGGTAGGGCTGTCAACAATATCGCAAAAGCTACCGGAACAATTTTCACAAAACTTCTTGGAAAGGTGTAGCACAGGCTAAGGAAATCCCATACATGTTTGGAGCCGATCATACTGAAAGGGAACATTTTCCATATTGTAGCCTATTCTCGCAATGATAGCGAAAGTGAAACGTTTTATTTTAAATGATGAATTTGTGCAAGCCTGTGTCATTTCTTTCACGTCTTTCAACATAAATAATGCATTCACATGCTAGTAGTAATGCCAGAAATTACCGTGTGTAGGCCTCTTAGAAATGATTGTTGCATCTTGCATATTATATTTAGATGCGCACTCAATCGCGCATCCATGCAGGCAAAACGTGATCAAATGTGGCGACAATACGTGATAGCAGTTAATGTGAATCGCGGAAATAACCAAAGAAATGAATTTGCACCTCCATTTACCAATTAAAGGCTGTAGTAGGCCTAGTGTTTCTACATGTTGGCACAAAACGTCATTTCTGTCAGAAGCCAGTCTATAATGCATACAGGGGTACATGAGGTGAGTCAGACAGAAGAGGGGCCTGTCTCAGTAGCCTTTTCCTGAATCCTGTCCCTTTCAAACTATGTTAAAATTGTGTGATTAGCCGCCAGCATAATAAAATCTAAATTAAAAGACAAAATCTTATTAGGCTCCAAACATGAGTCTAAGCCTTAGTTTAAAAAAAATCTTCAGGTGTAAGTAATAAGTCAAAGAACCACATTCTGTGTTATGTAGAGGTTATCAAAAGATACTCTAGTTTGTAATTTCTTTTAAAGTATACGGGTCAGGACCAGTTGCTTCTTCTCCACCCTTCTCTTTTCACGGGTGGGGGGCGCATTCTGTTTGGGGGTCCCTCAGACCCCACCACAGATTTGGTCCCCCCCAATGTTGACATCATGACTACGGCCTTGCCACTGGGTATGTTAGACGAGGTCGAAGTGCTCATAGGACAGTTAGGGGGGAACGTAGAGGCAGTGTGGGGAGTCGCAATGAGAATGACAGTAGGCATTGTCCGAGCTGCGCAAATTCTCTCCACTTGGCACGCGCGAGGCAGATCTGGCCATGCTGCTCGCATGGTGGAGGTGGTGACACGGGGCAGGGGAGCCATTAGGTCATGCATAGTCTATCACAAGATGATGGGAATGCGGGCCCTGTATGGATAGGGATAGGGAGTCATTATCTCTACAGCAAAAGGCCTGCTACATAAAAAAAAAAAAGTCAGCCATTTATTAGTAATGATTTACACTGTTGATTTGCTATTTCCCTGATCATTTAGGACATACACTATGTGTTCCTTGTTGTGTGTTCATGTCCTTGTGATGCGTGTGTCTTTGTCAGCTAAGAAAAAAAACAACAAAAACAAAAAGAAAAAAAATACTAACATTGTCTCTTGTCTTGTCTCGTCATCTCACTCCTGATCTGTGCCTTGCCGTGGCAAATGAGCTTTTGAACTAAACAGGTCTTGTCTACTTGTGTTTGTGTGTCATCTGAATAATATATATGTGCCCCATACATGGAATCAGAGTGCCTACTGTATGTAGTAAATGGAAAATCTCAGCAAAAGGCCAGTCTACCGCTACATGCATTTGGTTTGTTTCTGCCATTTATTACTTTACGACTTTTCATGAAAATTCTATAATCCAAGATGGCCGCCACCATATGACATCATAATATGCAAATCTAGACGCGCCCCTAGCGGCAGCAAATTACATTTGCTTGTGGGAATTTGAAAGACAACTGATTATCCCGCCCCTCGGACTGAGCACTGCGAACGGTGAGTCCCCAGACCCTACATTTTAATGTGGGTCTGGCTCGTCAGACTAGCTCTAGAGGCATTTCTTAATTTCTTAGTAAAAGTTGGGAACAGGAGTACAATAAGAAAAAGAGATCAGCAATCTCCTTGTCATCCCCTTGTCACCCATCCCCCCCCCCCCCCCCCCCCCCCCCCCACACACACACACACCGAAGCACACATACTGTAGACAAAAACAAACACACACTATGCACACACTAATTTACATGCACAAAAGGGATGGAGTAGGAGATGGAGACAAATTGACAAGCGCAATTTATATTTGCGGGGAGAATGTGCAGGACTGGGTGGCTGGATGGCGCTCAAACGTTTGATAATTGTGAAAGAGCTCTGGGCTCATGTCACAATCATCCTCACACACTGTTACTGTGAGAGACACACTTTTAGACCACTGATCTGACCATGTAAGAAAACAAGTCCATCAAATCCATCAGGGGTGTGATTCTTCCTTTTTTTAAACGGATTTCCATTTTTTTCGACTTGAAAATGAGACCCACACAATTCGTATAGATCCGATGAGTTTTTTTTTTTAGAGGGGGGTGGGGGGGGTCTGTCGGTCAGAGGTAGGCTATATTTCTACATAACACAGGCCATCGTTATAACAGGCCGCTGACAATGACGACGGGTTTTGTGCTTCACATCTTTCCGTATCACGCCGCAAGTGTATTCCGTTTACTAGTGGATTTCATTGAAAGTTAAAGTAGACGGGTTGATCAGCTGCGTTCTGAAGAATGCTTGATTCAAGTTCATTGTGTGTGGCGCACTAGTTTCTCAGCATAAGCTATTAAACGGTAAAGGTCAACAAATTGATTTAAAAAGACATCATGTATGAAGTTTGTCCCCCCTCGTTTTGGCTTTGCATCGGGTTCGCTGTCACTCCGTGCTATACGTATATTTTCCTTTTTTTTACCTTTGCCAATCACACCCCTGATTCATTGTTATTTATTCATATGAATCCAGTGTATTCATACTGATGCTGTTCACAACAGGTTTTGAAATGTGTTGCATTTTGACGAATCTCATATTAATACATTCAGATTGATACATTCACACATCCACCAATTCATCCTTCTATCTACCAATCTTTGAGGTTCAGCAGTTTGGGAGGGACAGAACCAGTTTGGGAGGGAAAGAGCCATCATGCTTTTTCACAGCATTGATCTCTCTCACACACACATACTGTACACACAGGGCGTACTCAGGGCCTGTGCTGTGCAGCTGGCTGAGGTTTGGACTGACATTAAATCCGTCACAAGCTCAGGCAGCTGTCCCCGCGTGCTTTAAAACCACCTCCATCGTGACTGTGCCAAAACACTCCACTGCAACAAGCCTTAATGATCATGAAGTGCTTCGACAGGCTGGTCCTGGCCCATCTCAAGAACTGCTTACCACCCTCACTGGATCCCTTCCAATTCCCCTACTGTCAGAACAGGAGCACAGAGGATGCCATCTCTACGGCACTAGAGCAGGGCAGATGCTTACCACAGCGAGCCGGACTACTGCAGGACAGAGGGGAGGGGGTCCAGAAAATACACACCATGCATGAGAGAAACACAGCAATCCAAGCAAAAGACACCCAATGTGCACACAGCAAGGGGAAGTGAAGGCCTCCACCATGAACTCAGTCCTCCGCTCACGTGGGCCACACTGCTCCTGTCTGACAGAGGGGAAGAGGAGACACAAGCACTAAATAACAGAGTGATTGATCTTAAAAGCCTAGTATGCTAGCAGTACTACAAATGGCTATTTATCTTAAGCGGCAGGTTTGGTGCTCCAGCTCAGCACGGATCAATGGTCAAACGGTGACAGCAACCCTGGTCACAGCATTGGGGTTGTAAACCGGCATGAGTACACACCCACGCACATACACACAAACATGCACATGCACAGCAAGCAGGGTAGCAACACAGACAGACTGGGGGTTATCCCAAGCCAGGGAAGAACAGCAATCCTGGTCACAGCATTGGGATGTTAAACCAGCATGCACACACACCCACAAACATGCACATGCACAGCAAGCAGAGTAGCAACACAGGCAGACTGGGAGTTATCCCACAACCAACAAATAAAAATTAGGTTTCCCTGGCCTGCAGGTTAGGCCAGGGAAACGGTGACACAGCACTGCATAGCCCATGCATGCATTGGAAGAAACAGAACAAAAGTCCTAGCACCAGCCAGAGCCAGTGGCTAGCTAGATCACAGACTAAACAAATACAGACAGGATGGCCCAATTATCCTAATAATTGGACATGACATTACTAAAGTAATAATGACAAGACAAACACTAAAAGGAGACAAAGCAGCAGTCTCTTAGGACATGGGAACAGCCGATGAGTATAGCCAGCATATACCGGTAGGCCAAAGCACAACAAAAGCTCGAAGCTGGCGATCCTATGCTCCACTTACAGGTACGAGGAGGAGAGACAACGCACTCACCACTCTACTGCTGATCAGTGTTGGGAACGTTACTTTAAAAAAGTAATTAGTTATAGTTACTCACTACTTGTTCCAAAAAGTAACTGAGTTAGTAACTGAATTACTCTATGATAAGAGTAACTCGTTACCAGGGAAAGTAACTATTTGCGTTACTGTTACAAAAAAAAAGTTGCTATATCAAAGATTTTGGATTTTTTTTAGCAGTTTTGAGCAGCCAGTTGAAATGAGTAGAACAGCAGGTGTTTGTAGGCTACATAACTTTCAATATTTATTAGATAGACAGATAGATACTTTATTGATCCCCAAGGGGAAATTCAAGATATTGCACATCGACAGACCTATGGTAGACTTCAGCCTGTGTCATAGGTTTTTGAGGCAGAAAGATCTAGCTTTTGCTGCTTGGAGGACTTGGCTCCGAGTCCTATGGGAAAATAACATGGGGATTTTGAATTATCACACCTGTTAAACTCTCGCGGGGACGACAAAATCGGAAATGCAGACGTTTTCCCAAACACACTTTTGTCATCTGCCTTCGAGTAGACACTGTGATCTCCGGTTCGTGAAGGCGGCACACTTTGATTTTTGCTACCCCAGAGCTAACGTGCAATGCAACTTGCCATTAAGTTAGCTCCGTCTTCACGTACCGGAGATCACAGTATCTACTCGAAGGCAGAGGACAAAAGTGTGTTCAGGAAAACGTCTGCATTTCAGACTTTTTCATCCCTGCGAGAGTTTAACAGGCCAATGATTAATGCTTGTAGGTATAAGCAGCTGTAAGTAGGCTAAGCATGCTAAATTCGACATCCAAACAATATTCTAACGTTAGCTTTGAGATACTGCTTGATTTCATAACTTAACTTAGTTTAGTCTCTTCACTGTAGCCTAATATGTTGTCATCAGACCTTAGCAGAGTTAACTTTAATGCAGCAGTTTTGAACAAATTTGCGCAGCATGGTCACGATGCTAAGCGGATTTAATAGCAATTTAGCCAGACGTCTTATGCAATGCTTCTATGTGGCAACAACAATCCTTCAACAATCGTGAATATTTTGTTAAATGCACATGCAGAGGAGTGGCAGCGGGCTATGAGAGAGAGCGGGGCGGGGCAAGGAAAGGCTGCGTGAGTAAAAAGCGCAGCTCAATGGCAATGCAAGGATTTGACCTTATATTTAAACTAGAAAAGCATTTCCTGAAGGAAATACAGTGCATGAAAATGCAAAAAATATGATGTAAAATATCATACAGAGTAAAAACAAACTATATTGGTTGCTAGGTAGATGAGGTTTAATATAGTTGGAGTGACTGAACAGTTAAATAGGTGGATAGTTTATATGGTTAAATGATTTGCTTGGAAGATAAGGTTTAATAAAGTTGGAATGATTGAACGGTTAAATGGGTGGACAATACTTAACTTAGTTAACTTAGCTAATGCATTTTTAGTAGTTAGCAATGCTAACATGCTAACTATGTTAACCATGTGACTTAGCTAATCTAGCTAATCATTTTTAGCAGTTTTGCTAACTATGCTAACTAGCATGCTAACATGTTAGCATGCTAAGTATGCTAGCATGCTAAGTATGCTAGCATGCTAACTATGCTAACCATGTGACTTAGCTAACTTAGCTAATCATTTTTAGCAGTTTTGTAAAAAATGCTAACTAGCATGCTAACATGCTAGCATGCTAACTATGCTAACCATGCTAACTAGCTACAGTGGGTAGGAGTCATAGTTGATGACAAGTAACAGTTACAATGGCTGAACAGTTAAAAAGTTCAGTAGTTTAAAGGGTTAAATTGTTTAACAGTGAAATATTGTAGTGAGGACTTTTATTTTGAAACAGTTTTTGGCAGAGGAAGCAGTTGAACAGGATGTGTAGTCTTAATAGGGCCAGTTTGTATGCTTAAAGCCTGAAACTGGCAGTTGATCCAGGTGGCCCGAACACCTGCCATAGGATTCTAATTGCTTAACGGCTGTATTGTGATGTCATAATCATAATGTTAAGTCAATGGGGAAATTTTGATTAGTTTTTAATTAATAGTTTAAAAAGTATAAAAGTTACAAAGATGAAAAATACATAGCACCCATGTCATAAGTAAGACCTACGCAACGCAGTTTGAATGAAGTTTCTACGTTAAACGGTTGAAGCTGTATTAAGCGCGTTAGAAGAAGAAGAAGAATAAGAATAAGAAGAAGCCTAGGAAGAACAGTACAGTGCATTTTCATGCACTGTAATTAAATTAAATTAAACATAGAATATTCATCTGTGGCGATTTTTATTTTGTGGCGCCCCGCCACAGATTAGTCAATGTATGGGAAACATTGAGTTTAAATAAAACAAGATTTCGAAATGGCTTGCATAGTTTGTTTAGGCTATTAATGTGTTGTATACTGTTAAGTACATGCCTAAAATTGTGGTCCATTTGTGGAAAAACACTTAAGATACGTTAAAACGAACTGAGTATGAGCTGGTAACTGACATTTTAAACAAAACGCCCAAACACGACTGAATGGGGGGAGGCAGCGCAACATCTATGCTACACAACAAAATGAAGTGTCGTGCAAGTGGATCGGTACCGTGACGCCCCTGATCCACTAGCACGCGATGCGAACACCACGATGCAGTATCCCTATTAATTTCTATGAGAAGCGAATTCCGCACCCGCATAGGATTCTGGGTATGCGGTGCGATGAGTGCTGTGGCTGCGGCGCGTCAAAAAGTTCAGCAATCCCCAACTTTATGCAAATGAATCCGTCCATCGCGAGGCGAGTATCCAATAGTAGAGCAAAACGCAGGGGAGGTCCATCATCACGTAGCCTAAACAAAACCTAATTTTCCGGTAGTGTTACCGCCAACGTACAGAAACATGTCAGATGAGAAAAAATAATCATAGCAGTGTCTACATTCCCGTGTTTGTATGATGTGTGGCTAGAATCCTACAGGGGCAACTTCATGATTGAAATGACCGCTCCAACTTGCAAACTAATTTATGGATGTGACTTTCCCTCGGTAATTTCAAAATAGTGGAGGGAAACATTTTGTTTGGTTGTTTACTAGGCTACCTGCTCTTGCCCTGCCGTTTCCACACATCTACAAAAGGGAACGCCCATCAAAGCGTCTTCATGGAGGGTAGCGTCGCGATTTGGGGAATTCGCATCGCATGCTAGTGGATCAGGGGCGTAAACAGCCACCTGAGCGAAGCGCAGTGTTGACTTGCGCGTCTTTTTTAAGATGGTGAGCGTAAACGAAGGAAAGCTCTCTAATCGGACGGGCAAGACTGACAAATAGTCCAGGCCCGCCCGTGTCTACGCTTATGCTTTCTAAATTATTTAGCTAACGCATCCCCATCAACGAACTTAGGCTACTATATGGCCAATATCTTTTTAACGGTCTTTGTTTTATTAGGAAGACATGAATTCTGGGTGGGTTTGGGCAAGCCTCAGACTCGTGTGAGCGGTATCGGAGCAGAACAGTGCGGAGGCTCCGGCCTCTAAATTAAAAAGCTCTCCGCAAATTCCATCCATATTACACTAAACTATAAAATAATCTAAACTTCATTCACTCTCAGTGTATAGATCAGGACAGACTTGCGGAACAGGCTGCAGGGCAACAGACAGCCTGCATGAAGATAGGCATTATGAAGGGGGACGTAGACCTGGGTTGAAGAACCGGTGTGGGCCTGACCTGTGACAAAATATTCAGTGAATCTAGAAAAAGCTTTGTATGTAAGGGACATGGCTAGAAAACAATATTCGATGTGACTTCTGCAGAGCCTTAGATGGTACTGCATTAAAACCACTTGTTTCTGTAGTGAAAAGCATTGAATGGACTCAGAAAAACATCGGTTAACCATTGTTTATGAACACAGTTTGACGCTCCATCCACAAATACTGGTTAAATACATATTTAGACATGGTCCAGAAATGCTGCCATCTTATCTATGCACAATCTCATGTTAGATGGACCAAGGCGAAGAGGAAAACTAATCAAAGTTAGTTAAACTAATCAAAATGTGTCATTCTTTTTGAAAATCATGGACGCCACATCCTCTGGGCTATAGAGGAGAGGGACCTTCCAAGTTGTTATTAGTGCACAGTTCTATGAATTGATTATTCCTAATTAAATAAATGGATTACATATTTTGCAAATCATATAATTTTGTTCTTATTTACATTTTACACAGCGTCCCAACAAAATTGGCAAAATCCACCTACAAAGGCAATGAGAGATGCTTTTTGTCTGGGTCAGTTATGCCTGTGTTTGCCAATGTGCTGTGCTATTGGCTATTGAGTAAGCGGCAACTTTTGCTTTCTGCAGTATGGTGTTCCTTTCTGGTGTGATTCTCATGTACAGCCTCTGGAGGGCATAGTGGGCCCTGAGTGAGATGGTGATCTTGATGTACACCATGCACTCTCTTCATGTTTGCACATTCCTCCAAAACTCTTGAAAATTTAGTAGTAGTGGAGAGAACTCACACCTTAATCTCAGTCCTGAATAGATATACATGTATGGTCTTTTAACACGTCATCACATTTCTTTGTCTGAGTCAATATGCTGACATTGTAACAGTTAGCTTTGTGGTAATCTTTTTTCAATGCACTTTGTTGCAGTAAGTCATTTGGAATTCCAAGCATTTCTATTTAATTGTGTAGGTCATTCTGATGTCTCTTTCATAACAAATGTTAACCTATAACAGCATCACGATATAGCATTAAATAATGCAATATCTCCTCACTTCAATCTGTGCATAAGCCATCCCAAACCTCTCCTCTCTTTTCCTATCTCTTTCTCATTCTTTCTCTTCTCTGACGTCCAGGGTCCCCACACTAACGTCAATGGCCCTTGCAATTACCCACAGTTCCCCTGTGCTGTCTGGGAGGAATGAGAAAGATTGACGTCTTTCTGACCATCTGCCGCCCTCTTGCCCACCCTGCATCTCACCCTGTCCTTTCACCTCCCTCCCTCTCTCCGTTCTCTGAGAGGATTAAGGGGTTTGATGTCTCTGCTTGTCTTTGTCTCTTAGTGATCAGTGGTGTAATATTGGGCACTGCCTTGTGTGATGTGTGTGTGTATGCACGTTAGGGATGTAATGCTATGAAAATTTAACCTCACAGTTATAGTGACCAAAATGATCACGGTTTTCGGTATTATTGCAGTATTTTGAAAAGTGTGTTCAGTATGTTCAGAAAGCACTGATACCAGACTGTTACGCTAGATTTTTTTTTTTACAAGACAAAATGTCCAAAGAAGGTTACTTTCATTGTACGAAAGCACACATTGGCTTTCGCCGCTAGCCACTCCCCCTCCCACACAGCACTGTACTGTAAGCTACCAGTGAGGATAGAAGCAAGGATTTGGCATAACTGGATCAGTGTAGGTTAAAAAGTTAAGCGAGTGCAACATGTCTTAACATGTCTGACCTCAACAATAAAGACGGTTTGTTTTCTCCATCAAGTTATTCAATAGGCTAAGCATATAGCCTTGACTCAAAACAGCTGTTAGGATTATGTCATTTTGATTTGTAAAAAATGTCACATGCAGCCATGCTTAAATTCTGACTTCACATTTATTATATTATTATATTATCTGTAGTCATCATTGAATGCTTACCTGGAATTATGTTTTCCCCTATCATCCTATTTTTAAAGCAGGCCTACCTGCAGGCATGTAATTGGGCTACAGGAATAGCATGTTTGAACGGGCACTGCACTAGTATTAAAAAAATCCAAACATTAATATCCATAAGTACTGTAGAGTTATGAGTAAAAAAGTGGAATGGCACAGAAAAAAAGTATTGAACACGCTAGGAAAAAGCAGTACACAAAGGCAAGGAATGGCAAGGAACAAACTGAAATCTAAAAGTTGTTAGAGTAATCCCATCTGTGCAAATATACTGTAAACTGGGTTAGTACATACTGATGGGCTATAAAAAGGTTTTTCGTTACCAAGGTGTCACACAAGAAACATTTCATGATGGGTTAAAGCAAAGAGCTCTCCCAAGACCTTTGCAACCTTATTGTTGCAAAACACATCAATGGAACTGCTACAGATGCATTTCAATACTTCAGAATCATCCAATAAGCAGTAGTGGAGCTATTATCTGCAAGTGGCCTTGCCTTGCAAGATTTCTAACCAGGAAGTCAGAAGAATAGTCAGAAGTCAGAAGGATAGTCAGGGCCGGTTCTCCCTATACGCACACTACGCAAGTTGCGTAGGGCCCCGCAAGTTAATGAAGGCCCCCTTCCCCGTCTCTCCTGGAGTCAAGCTATAGTGACAGACAAGTATACAGTTATAGCGACAGTGCCTCATACATTAAGAAGATGAACATGAAACCGAATTACCATTCAGGGCATGAAAAACGGAAGAAACGTCACGAGAATGGCGAACAGCGGGAACAGCAGTCGGGTAAACTTGCGTTCGTTCCATGGTTTGATGTCAACATGCATCTCTCCAACATGCATCTCTGTTGCTGGCCTAGCCTAGGCCTACCTAACAGGGAAGTGAATCCCCTGATCTGTGTGTGGCTTGCTTGCCAGCCTTTCCCAGTCACAGTACTTCTTAAAGTTGTGAAATATAATCGCATATGCAGTTTTTTGTAATGCGGACGACTCGCATTAAAAAAAAAAAAAAAAAACGCATCTTTAAAATGCGTTCATAATAACGTGCAGCTCGGTTAGCAGTTTTTCAGCAGAAACATGCGAGGACCCATCTAAACTAATAGGTGATTTCACTCTTCCCATACATTTTAAAAGAACTGAATTGTTTTACAATATTTCAGTCAACTTAGTTATAGATAGCCTACAACTGAACGTATGCAAATTGGAAAGTAGCCTGTATTAACTTTGATTCGCAGTGCTGCATGGACAATAGATGCACATCGTAAATTAGGCCTATATGAAGTATTAAAATGATTGTTTAAAATAGTCTACGTTTGAGTTCATAACTTTGGCAAGTAGCCTACAGACACACAGGTGAAGAGTCAGTCAGTAAGCTACTAGCACAACCAGACCCTTACAAAAAAAATAAATAAAAAAAATGCATTACTTCAAGTGTCAAACTGCAGATTTCTGAGTATGAAAACCGCAGTTTTTGAGAAAATATTTGCAGCTCTTATGCAGGGAATGCATTATTTTAGAGGCAAAAAACTGCAGGTATTTTTTGCAAGGGGATATGTACAGCAAGCCTCAAAAGCAAACAGCCCAGACTATACAGTATAAACAAACAGCCCAGACTATATAAACACTATATTTGGTAACTTCCATAGACATCCAAAATGGGGTGGGATGATTGTATTGGGAGCACTGAGGTGTCAGATGATACTATAAAAAAATGGTTACATTTTGGCGCTCAGAGTTCAGGTAGGAGGGCCCCTTAGCAGGATTTTGCTTAGGGCCCCATGGAGGTCTGAACCGGCACTGAGGATAGTCAGTAGGTAATGCACTCCAGCGCCATAGCCACTATGCACGCTCACCCCGCATGACTCTATTACTGAAGAAAAACATGTCAAAGCTCGTTGAAAGTTTGCTACACAACATTTGGACATTTGGATTGAAATACTGAGAGAATGTATTCTGGTCAGGCGAGAGAAAAATTGAACTTTTTGGATGTCATACTACACCCCATATTTGGAGGAGAAATGGCACTGTGCATCACCCTAAAAATACCATACCAACAGTGAGGTTTGGAGGTGGTGGCATCATGGTGTGGGGCTGTTTTTATCTCATGGTACTGGCAGACTTCTTACAGTTGAAGGAATGATGAATGGAGTCATTTTGTTCCAGGAGAATCTTGCCATTCACCAGGATGATGAGGATGAGACATGGCTAGACCTTCCAGCAAGACAATGATCCAAAGCATTCAGCAAAGGAAACTCTCAATTGGTTTCAGAGAAAGGAAATCAAGGCCCTGACTTCAATCCAAGTTAACTTTGGAAGTTAACTAAAGATCAGGATTCACAAGAGGGACCCCTGGAATCTTCAATATTAAAAAAAAAAAAAAAAAATGGGCCAAAATCACACCTGAATACTGCGACTAGTTTCGTCATACAGGAAATGCCTTGAAGCTGTCATTACGAATAAAGACAAAAAGAAAGATAAAGAATTAAGAAATTTCAGCAGGTGTGTGCAATACTTTTTTCCTGTGTCATTCCACTTTATTACACATAACTCTACTTATGGACTTTAATGTTTGGATTTTTTATATGGGTGGATTATCTAAGTTAATACTAATGTCTGTTGAAAATTTCATGCATAATTGCAACTCTCCATTCATGCATAATTCATTTCATGTGTACTTACTGAAAAAATGTTTCACGTGTTCAATACTTATTTTCCCCGCTGTATATTTTCAGGAGGGCCCAGAATTATTGTCTGGCATAGGGCCCAATTTTTTTAGCAGTGCCCTTGACTGCGCGATCACCCTTTACTCTCTCACTCAAAGCAGCTCCTCCCCACAGACCTATGCAACAGACGAAGCAACAGCTGTGATGAACTGTCATGCAGATTCACCTAAGAGTGAACCTTACTGACAGTTTTAGGGTGGCCTTAGTTGCCCTGGATTTCCCTGTTGCAAAGAATTTCACTTCACATTTTTTTCATATTCTTGTGCAACACATCAGGGTAAAATTACAAAAAGATGATTTGAAGTGCTTCACCTGTGCACCCTCAAAAACAGAAATGAGACAAGGGAGTCAGAATGAGGCATAACACAGTAAAAATGTTTACCCACAATAAAAAGCAGATCCATCTAAGTTATAAACTCAAATAAATCTCTAAGATTTTATTGCATTCAGTTTACACACAAACTGGAGCTGTAGATTTGAATTTTAACAGGGATTTGGGGGACGGCTGTCTATAACTTTCCACTTGAAGTGGAAGGCATTTTGGAGTGACAGACAGAAGACAAGTGCATATTTATACAGTTATAAATAAAACAAATAATAAGTAAATACATACAAGTAAAACAAGAGTAATGAAACAACAAAATAGATGAGTACATCAGTCAGAAACCAAGAGCTGACCACTGTGCATATGAGAGAGAAATAAAACAACTATAAGTTACACCACTCATACCAGACACCAGACAACAAATAAATTAAAATTTCTCATTTTAAATACATAAATAATAACAATATCAACAATAACCTTTAGAGACTGAGATTCAGTGTTACTGAATGAAATCCAAACAGTACATCATGGGCGTAGCCCAAGGAGAACAAGCCATTAAGTCTTTCCTCAGTATTAAAGTAATGTTCCGGACCAAAAACAACCTAGGGACTATTTTTTGAAGCTAACAAGTTCAAAATGTAGTTTGATAGCATAATTTATTAATTGGTGGAGTTTTGAGTAAGTATTGTAAACGTTGTAAGTGTTTCGCAACGTTTACAATACTTACTCAAAACTCCACCAATTAATATAATAACAATACTTTGATTTGTCTGTAGACAACCTCACCACACTACCACCGAAGTGTCATTCTATTTTGAACATTGTCAGCTGTCTATAAGTTTGTTTTTGACGTGAGTGTATGCCTGGTTCGTTTTCACTGTAAGCCAATTTGTAGGGGTGTGACGAGATCTCGCGATACAACAATGTCACAATATTTCTCGCCAAGGTAAAAATCTGTGTCGTGGAGTATTATTCAGCTGTCGCCAGCATGACTGACGAGTCTGACAAAGTTGACCTAAAGATGCCCAAGCCACTTTTACATTTTTTGTGTAGCAGCATGTTGGGTATCTGCTGGAAACAGTAATATCACTAATAATACGGTCTCCTCTTAAACACTGTAGCATACCCGCTACTTCATACAATCATGAGATCAACATGGGAACACAATTTACACAATTTGCACAATTTAGCTTTAGCTCTGTGCCACTCACCATGGTCAGGCCTCTCACTAGGTAGGTTATGAGATTTTTTATTTTCCCTCCTTAATTAATTAAAATGTAATGGCTAACGGGGCAACTTTTTGCCAATGTTGCTGGCAACGGGCAACCAGGAGAGACACGGGGCAACTAATGAGGGAAACACACAACTTGAAAATCGCTTGCGATAACTTTGATAGCAAAACGCTAAATCCCATTCAATCTTAGTGGAGCAATGGTACCTAACAATTTACTGAAGAAAAAAAGCAAACGTTGTCTTAACAACCTCAGCACATAAAAATAGATGTTAGTTGTTTTATTAAGCAATTGATGAGGTAAAATGCCCAGTTTGGGTTTCAACATAACACTTAGTGGAGTAAAAAGATATAAGAAGCCTCTCTTTTTCAAGAGCCAACTTTGTTGAAATTTTCATAAGCTCACAGATGGTCATTTGATTCATTGGGACTACTCGTACTTGGTTTGAAATGAATATCACTAGTTAAAACATTTCATAATATAGTACGCCTGGATTGTTTTGCATTCTGTGACTTTCAGTCTATAAAAGGCTATTTTTACAGTAATATATTTCATCATTGAAGATTTCTTTAAAATAGTGTTAAAATCTCGTCTTGTGAACCCAATATTGTGTATCGTCTCATGGACTGAGTGTATCATCACACCCCCTACTAATTTGGTGTTAATGCAAACGACAAACGATGCTCAAAACTCCACCAATTAATGTTATTATGCTCTCAAACAACATTTTGAACCTGTTAGCCTCTGAATAGACCCTAGGTTGTTTTTGCTCTGGAACATTCCTTTAAAGGGTGGATAAGGAACTGATAAGGAGACTGAAAAGAATATCAAATGGATGACAGTTGCTTGACAGTTGCACATGCTTATAATAGGTCAGTAACCTGAACTGAACTCTCCTCTATACTCATGCCAATCACACTTTATATCAGATACATAATTACAAACCATGTGCATACTGGCATACGAAAAACAGATTATTATGTGCCATGGCATGCTCTCAACATTGTGCGTTGAAGTGAATGGAATGTCTAACCTGATTTAGGCACCTGGCCTCTGGGTGTTGTTGTTTTGGGGTTCAGGGAGTTTTCCCAATCAGTTGTCATTATGATTAGATAAGACTTCAGGGAAGACTGCAACTAGGGGGCATTTTATTAAAACAATAACAGGGGTGATTGAGGAAACAAAATGGTTTGATACAGCAGAATCCAGTAAAATGAAAATAGCAGTGACTGCATGGGACACAGAGTCACGGCAATGGTCACTATGCTACATTTGTAATTTGTCAAAAATTTGTTTTTACACTTGTAAAGCACTAATAAAACACACGTCCCATGAAACTGAAACAGTTTCTGCCCAGTCCAATTATCTACCTGAAAAGACCACCACTTGGGAATGGTGAAGGAGTGCAGTAAAGTGTGGGGAAATGCTGTAAAAATGTTGTGACGCTGCCATCGGCGATGGTCCAGGGGTTGGTGGACTCATGGTAGGTCACATGGAGGGATGGTGTGTCTCCGGTCATAAGCAGTGTCGTCACTCTCCTCCCCGTCACTGCATTCGTCAAGTCCCCTCTCTCTCTCCTCGTCCTCCTCGGTCTCACTTTCTCGCTCTCTCTCTCTTCCTCGCAGTCGGTCCCTCTCTCGGTCTCGCTCCCTCTCTCTATAGGCACGTGGGAGGTTAGGAATCTGAGAAATCCAAAGTGATGAGAAGGCTTAGATGGGATGCACTTCAGTTACAAACAGTTAGACTACAAGGCTAAAAGCCATATTAAATAAATGGTAAGAAGATCACAAAGAATACATAATAAAATTAGCAAACTAACCAAATACTTTTAAGGCAGCAAAGAAAACAATGTAGCCCCCAAAATACCCCACATACCTACTTAGAAATTGAGGCATAACTTCAAAAAACTCCAAAGAGGCTTAAAAAAACAGCAACCTGAGTAACCTGACACAACTCAGAATCATTAGAGGAAAGAATAACTTGAGGCCCAAATGTCAACAAATGTTCCTATTCCCAAAATATTTGATTCACAGATGTTTGAAATCTTAGAGACTCTTTCCACTCCCACTCCTGTTTAGTTTGGTTGGAAAATGCCTTTGCCCCCAATTGCTTTTTTTTTATGAATGAGAAGCACAAAAATGAACAGGAAAAAATAGATGTATGTGAAAGATAACCCTAAGTCTCTAGGTAAGAGATTTATTTTGTGCCTCAATAAAGAAAATGTCCCCTGTTACATGTTAACTACTTTAACCCCGATTCCGATTATCAAGAGTGCACAAGCTGTTTTCTCAGTCACCCTTTCCCCAACATGGTGCAACCATCTCAAGTTAATTAATTGTCAGTAAGGACAGATAGTGGTAGCCATTCAGATGAAAACAAAGACGGACAAAAACAACCTACCCTACTCATACCCTGAAGAAAACATAATGTCACTTCATAGCCTTACCTGGTTTTCATGAGTAGGTAGGGCGGTGTACCCAGGCTCAGTGCGTCGCAGCAGACGTGGAGAGTGGGTGCGGAAAGGCCTGGGTGAGTGAGACTGGACCGAGCGTGGCGATGATGAGCGGACGGGCCGCGGCGATGGCGAGCGCACAGAGCGCGGGGAGGGCGAGCGCACCGACAGAGGCGAGTGCGTCACAGAATGGGACTGGGCCAGCGAGTGCGGGGTTGTGTGGTTCAGTTTGGGTGGACGGGGCGAGCGTGGTGGCAGTTCGGGAGGCTTCAGTGGTTCCATCAGGTCTATCTCGGTCAGGAGGGGCGGAGGCGGAATGAACTCCTCTTCCTCTTCCCCCTCAAGAGCAGCAAGGGCCTCTGCGTCATATTCCGCCAGCTCTGCGTGAGAGAGGAAGTCCACAATGCCTGCTCCAAAGGAGTCACCTACCACATTGATGGAAGTGCGCATGCGGTCCCTGAGCCAAATGAAATAGACATCATTTTACTCAATTGGCAAGCAGTTTTCAGGAAGAATGGGGGGTGTAACAGAAAAATCAATGTATGTCTGATAGTGCATAAACATAATGCAGATATCAAATCTGTGTAAACCAGTTGCTGTAATAATGTATATTACAGAGAAACAATTCTGTAACAATCATTTACAGAGGAGGTGTGCATATACAGCATGTGTGGTATTGTGCTTGATGCACTTACAGTAGCCAGTCCACAGCAATGAGAAGGCTGATGTCTTGGGTGGGGAGGCCAACAGCGGTCAAGATCAGCAGCATGGTCACAAGGCCAGCACTGGGTATGCTAGCTGCTCCAACACTGGCCAATGTTGCTGTCATACTGGGATGCAAAGAAAGAAAAAGGAAAGGAGAGGTTTTCAAATTTGGGGAAAGAGGATGGAGTCATGATGAAGTAAGAGGAAAAGAGCATAGAATGGTGAGAAAAGGAGGAAGGAGTGGAGATAAAACAGACAGGCAAATAGTAAATGATTTTGTTGCAGTCCACTGATTTAGTCACTGCTGACTTACTATTGGCTGTGAATTTGAGTCTGGTACTGCGGTGATAATGGGACGTGTTTCAACCAATACAGGGGGAAAATGCCTAGTCTGCACACATAGACCTATAGATAGACCTAACCCATCAAAGCAATGAAATATGTGAATCCTGTAGGAAGAACAGCCATATGTGATAGCGAAATCTAAACATCTAGCTTCTCTAGCGTCAGCCTTTTTGTTGTAAACAAAATCAACCTAAGTGCGCTCAGGTGATGTGAATAACTAGGCACTGTTGCTAATCTGTCCATCATTGTATAAAGCCCATCCAAATGATTTGATTGGTGGGCACAGCTCTCATACAGGCATAGAGGTCTAGTCTATACGGAATTTCCCAACCTCAAATGTGGGCAGGGTTAAATTCAGGCTGGCTTCCAGGCTAGGTTTGATGTGCATATTTCTGGCATAGTCCATATTTCTTCCCTGAAGTCGTATTTAATCACACATTTTGTTTGTAGACTGGAAGAGAGAGAATGAAATATAACTCAAGCCCCAGTCGGTGTAAGTTAAGAGAGTAAAACTATGTCCACCTAAACTGTGAAAAAGAAGTGTCATACATACATCTACCCTCAGAAACAGCAAGACTTACAACACACTAAAATAACAGAGAGGCAGTTACCAAGCTAAAGTATCTTCTGAAAATAGGAGTCCTCTAGTACAAAACCCATGAGTAAAGTTGACAAACCAAAGATACACTTCCCAAGTGAACATTTCAACCTTAAAAGAGGGTTGAAGAAATAAGCATGCTATGACTCAGAGATCTGTTTATCATTTGAAGTAAATAGAAGTCTTGCAACTTTTATGACTTAATCTGTGATAGATTGTGTGTGTGTGTGTGTGTGAGAGAGAGAGAGAGAGAGAGTGTGTGTTTGTATGTATTTACTGTAGAGTTGGAAGTGGTGGTGTTTAGTGAAATTGTTTAAATTTGACAGTTGATGCAAAAAAAATGTTCTAATACAAAGTCAATCTGCCACTGCCATCTATATACACTGCCCAAAGAAATGTAAGGATCACTTTGAAAACACATCATATCTCAATGGGAAAAAAACATCATGCTGGATATCTATACTGATATGGACTGGGTAAGTGTTAGGATGTGTTAGGAACGAAAGGATGCTACATCGTTTTTTGGAAATTAAAATGATCAACCTACAGAGGGCTGAATTCACCCCCAAAAAATCAAAGTGAAAAAATGATGGGGTAGGCTAGTCAATTTGGCCTAAATATTCATAGCTCATATGGCCCCCACATGCTTGATGACGGAGCATGCTCTTAATGAGACGGCTGATGGTGTTATGGTGGATCTGCTCCCAGATGTGGACATGGCCATCAGTGAGCTCCTGGACAATCTGTGGTGCAACCTGGTGGTGTTGGATGGACCAAAACATAATGTCCCAGAGGTATTCTATTGGAAGTCAGGGGAGTGTGGGGGACAGTCAATGGTATCAATTCCTTCATCCTCCAGGAACTGCCTTGCCACATGTGGCCGGCCATTGTTGTGCACCAGGAGAAACCCAGGGCCTACTGCACCAGTACGAAGTCAAACATGGGGCCTAAAAATTTAATCCCGATGCCTACTGTAAAAACAGTGAGGGTGCGGTTGTCCTGCCCATAGAGTTCTGTGCGTCCCTCCAAGGATATGCCTCCCCAGAACATCACTGACCCACCACCAAACCCGTCATGCTGAAAGACGTAGCAGGAAGCATAATGTTCTCCAAGACATCTCCAGACCCTTTCATGTTTGGCACATGAACTCAGGGTGACCCTGCTCTCATCTGTGAAAAGCATAGGGCGCCAGTGGCGGACCTGCCCATTTTGATCTCTATGGCAAATGCCAATTGAGCTCTGCGGTGCTGGGCAGTGAGCACAGGTCCCTTTAGAGGATCGTGCCCACGGGCCACCCTCATGAAGCCTGTTTCTGACAGTGTGGTAGAGTTCTGTTCGTCCTTGCACAAAGGAGCAGATATTGGTCCTTCTGCTGTGTTAATGACCTTCTGCCACCCTGCCCATCTCTCAGAGCAACTGCCTGTCTCCTGGAATCTCCTCTATGCTCTTGAGACTGCGCTGGGAGACACAGCAATCCTTCTGGCAATGGAACGTATGGGTGTGCCATTCTGGAGAAGTTGGACTACCTGTGAAACCTCTGTAGGCGCCAGGTACTGGCTTATGCTACCAGTAGTGACACTCAACATAGCCAAATGCAAAACTAGTGAAAAATCAGCCATGAAGGATAAAGATGGAAAATCGATAAGTTGCCACCACCTGTAAAACCATTACTGTTTTGCTGTTAATTTCGCTGACACCAAAGCAGGTGAAACTGATTAACCACCTTTGTTACATAACTGGACAGTTCAATATCCCACAAGTTTGATTGACTTGATGCTATACTTCTATGAAACAGTGTTCCCTTAATTTTTTGAGCAGTGTTGTATAGTGGGGAAGGGATTGGGGGTGTACAAATACATATCAAACACAGAGACAAACAGAGGAAGTTTCTAGATTAAAAGTTTTACCTATTTTAACAACAACAACAAAAACCCAATAGGAGGGCCTTCTCCATTCTCTCTCTATGAATTTACAAAACTGCCAGAAAATTAATTCCATGAAAGGCTTTGACGTGCAGGGCCTTACCTCACTGTTACAATCTGCCCTGCGTCTAGATCGATGTCATTCATCTGGGCAATGAAGATGGCTGCCACAGCCTCATAGAGAGCAGTGCCATCCATGTTTATGGTGGCACCGATGGGTAGCACAAAGCGGGTCACGCGCTTGTCAATTTTCAGGTTCTCTTCCAGGCATCGGAATGTGACTGGCAGTGTCCCAGCGCTGAATGAGTGAGGCAGCAAGAGAGAAAGAGAGAGAAAGACCGAGTGAGAGAGAAAGAGAGAGGGACACATAAACAGAGAGAGTAATATACAATGGATAAGAGAGGTATAAAAGGAAAAATGACAGTAAGCTTAAGTAGATTATGACAACTTGGTTCATAAATACCACAGAAAATTAGCCTGGCTAACGTCAGACCACATCTCATTGAGATGGGGTCTGGGAACTAGACATTCATTTTCTCGTATTTGAAACGTGGTTTACGAATGCCCAGAGCCGTTTATTGGGTGCTACGAATGTCTATCAAATGCGTCTGTACGTAGCTCATAGCGGCTTCGGTGTGTCTTCATCGTCTTGCTGCCCTCCCTCTGTTCTGTGATTGGTCCCCTAACTGAGGCAAAAATTTGCTCCATGGAATCCAGGCTGCCTAGCAGCGTGAATAAAATCTTGCGCGCGTAAGGCAGCATGGGAAAACCCAGGGTAACAGAAAATGTAAAAAGAAAAAAAAACTCAATGAGGGACCCAGTATGTATGAGATTGGATCAGGTCCAAGGTAAGATCAGGTCATAATGCAATTATAGAAAAAACCCCAGATAGGATTATATTTATTCTGTAAATCCACAGCAACGTGCCAACATGACAGTTGGTTTAAAAATCTGGTGGACTAGTAGCCTGTGTGCCTCATTGCTGGGTACTTCAGTGTGACTGCTAATAATAGGGGATGGGCAGAAAGAAGGGAACGTCTGTCGAAGTTGATGTGGGGTACAGAAGAGGAAGGGCGATGGAGAAAGTGGACACCAAAACACATAGAGAACTACTATGTCCACAGCATAGACTGTAAAGAATAGAGTTCAATACCTGCTGGCAGTTCCTAAGGCTGTTATCCACGCCTGGAAGATTCCTGAGTAGAAGTGGAAAGGGTTCTTCCTGGTTACCCCAAAGAAGATGAAGGGCAAAATTATACCACCATGGATGGTAAGGCCAACCATGACTGTTACCATGTACATGCCCAACTGCCTAGCAACCACCTCCAAGTCTCCAATAGCTGCAATCTTCCCACAGATGAGGGAGGCAATACCCACAGGGGAGTACCTGAGAAGAGAAGAAAAGCAACAATAGACCTTTGGCCCTTGCCTTAAAGGACCAGTATGTACTGTAGGAACTAATGGAAAATAAATTGTAGCCATTCCAAAATATATCACCATATGTCGTCAGAGAGTAAGGAAACACGATGAATTGAAGTAGTGGCTCATTTGACAACATTACTATAACCCGTAAAACCCGTAAAAAAATTAGTTGCGGGGCGGAATCTCTTGGGATTTTCGTTTATGTTTTGAACGATTTAATTCTAGAATAGCATATTAATAATGGGCTGGTGCGTTCTCCTATTTGGGTTGCCAGATTAGCAAAGGCCAACTGTCAACAGCTGTCAGTTGTAGTCATGGACGAGTGGCCTATGAGGCAGGCAAATTTCCAAAATTAAAACAAGAAACCAATTAAGTCAAACAAAGAATATCAAGTCTGACGCAGAGCTGGCCATATTTCTCCACAACAGGTAGGCTAGGCTAAACTTCATCTGCATCGGCAACTTCAGCTAAATGTTACGTTGGTTAGAGTATTTTTGTTTCCGTAATGTGTAGCTGGGTCATGGTTGGAGAAGTGTTAAAGCAGCTGCAGGTCAACTAACGTTAGCTAAGTCTTCATTACATCTGGCAACCCAGAAGAGGTGTACCGCGTCTAGGTAGTCTTGAGAATGTTCACCAGTGTTTTGATTTTGGCTTACAGAACATTCGGTAACAATCCTACAAACAGCTCCTTTACGGAGAATTCCAGCAATTTTTACAAGGGTCTCTGTTTTTCGAGGTCACCAAGTACTGTCGGTACGTTAAAAAAGAAAACAGTCGGTTCTATCTAGCTTGAGTTGCTTAACCTGGCCCTAGCCAGATGAATGTCGTTCCGCTTAGCTCCGCCTAGCTTCACTCACATCCATCTGGAACCTCTTCCATTGAGAGTGATTTCCAATTCCAAGTGGAGCCAATCAGGACGCAGGGCGGGAGTTTTAATAGATGTGACATAGCGTAGAAGCGACTGTGAGACTGTTATCAGCGTCACGGGTTGGCTTCGATGTGAGTGGTTGAAGTAGCACGTCAATAGATGACGGACAAGTGGCTTATTCAATCATATGCAAGCATTTTTTGATTAGGTCCAGCCTTCTGAAGCAACACTTCAATGGATCGGTTCCAGATGGATGAGTGGAGCTAGGCGGAGCGAAATTCATCTGGCTAGGGCCAGGTTATGAGTTGCTGCAGCCAACAGCTAGAACTGTAGGCAGCTACATTGCTACATTCTGGGGGCTTGAACATGGGCAGTCATGAACACGGGGACTTATGAACGGGAGTTATGAACACAGGGACTCATGAACACAGGGACTTATAAACGGGAGTTATGAACACGGGGATTCATGAACACGGGGACTTATGAACGGGAGTCATAAACACGGGGAGTCATGAACATTGGGACTCATGAACACGGGGACTTATGAACGGGAGTCATGAACACGGGGAGTCATGAACACGGGGACTTATGAACGGGAGTCATGAACACGGGGAGTCATGAACATGCCCTCAGAGTGTAGCATAGCTGCATGGCAACTCTAGCTTTTGGCTGCAGCGACAGTACTCGGTGACCTCGAGAAACAGAGATCGATGTGCATGTTATCTTGTCCTCTTTGTTCTCTGTCCTCAGACTTTGCAACTACACAAAAGAATGAATATTTTTAAACGTTTGCCGGAAATACATAATTTGCACATTATTTCACAATCGAAGAGGATGTGTGCCCTTTTAGGGAATATTCACGCTGTCTAGGTTGCAGAAATGGATGCATTTGGTGTGCTGGAATGTGAGCTCTATGGTACCAGTGTGATGATTAACTGTCGGAGACAAGTACAGAGTTCATGGGAATTGCGCTGACTGGACAGTCAGTGTGACAGTTAGGCTTTCTCTCAGGAGTGGGGGTTGCGAGCAACAGCAGGGAAATAAAACAGGCGCACGCTGTGGAAAATATTTCTATAGAAGTAAGTGTGCCATTCCATAGTGCGAAGGTCCATTCCACCTTCTCCCCCACCCCCTCTAACCCATCACATTTTACACCCATCTGCATCACTTGTACCGGTACTTCTTCATTTCATAGAATCACTTGCCCTTTCTTGACTCCTCTGCTCAACTTCTCCTTACGTCAGTTCCTCTGGCTCTCTGCCACTGTGACTTTGTATATTTTTCCCCAGAATGAATTACTCTATTCCCTTTGCTTGACTCACATATTTTCTCAAAGACCTCAGTCTTACATTTCATAAGGAGATTTATAGTTGGAGATATATGGAAACACCCACATGTGTGCAGGCACTTGCACACAAACACACTGTTTCACTGGTTGAATCTCAGTGTCCACCCTCACGGACTCACAGACTTTGATGCGCATTCCTGCTAACTTTGTGAAGGCTTAAAACTGTCCCATTAATACTGAAATGCATGAGGGTTCGCTTACACCCTTTCTCTGCCCTTTCCGTAAGTCGGCATCTATGCAGGAAATTACCAACAATTCATAGTGTTGTGATGTGAAACACAGGGTTACCCAAAGGGAGGTTGGTAAACATGAGTAAACAACTGCCATAAAATAGAAACAGAAACTTGTTTACAACACGTCCCATTCCTGTTATTAGCATTTTGAACCCTTACAGCCTCTTAAATCACTTATCAACCGATGTCGGTTAAGTCTTATAGGGAGGACATTGAGATTCAGCCACTGACTCTCTCACTCACAGATACTGACCACATGATCATGGAGACCATCTTCATGATGATCTCATTCAGGATGTTGAAGAATTCGGCCATGAGCTTCCCCCTGTCTCCCATTTTCCCCATGCATATTCCAAATGTTATGAAGAACCCAATCAAACCTAGGGTAGCACATACAAATAGTGAAATTAATGTTCCTTTTGGATTAAATGTATTTATATGTCTCCCACATATACCTCACTATACACTTAGGGGCATTGGCTGTACAGTAAAATGAGACTACCCCGATTTCCTTCAAGCCTACAGAAATGTGCACTGTTGTGTTATGTTGTGTGAGAGAAGGCTATGAACCAGCATGCATATTCCTGGCTTTCTTCATGCTGACTTATTTTATCTGCTGTGGGTGTACTTATTTCTGTTCTTGCGCTTTATAAACAAAGGCTCCGTCATTACACACACAGTCCACTACATTTTATTTATATAACACGTTCCAAGCAGTGAGTGTAAAGTGCTTTTCAGAGAGAATAATGAAATAAACAATAGATGTGAGTTGAAAAAAGGAACCCTACCCACTGAATTCCATTGAACCCTCACCTAGTACATTCATTCCCCATTTGAACTCTAGTTTCTTCTTGTTGACAAAGATAGGTTCTGTTTGATTCTGGACAGGAACAGCAACTCTCTTCAGCACGGTCTGGACCTGGAGAGGCAGACAAAATGGTGGAGAAATAGATAGATATACAGATGGATTAAAATGTGTGATACATAAAAAAAAGCGAGAATTCACGTAATTCACTGATATTTCTTGCATATCATCCTTGGGCAAATCTTTACAGAATAGCCCCAGTACAGACCTTCAAGACAGCTGCCACGCTAAACCAACACAGATATAAAGAGATTACTGCCAACAGAAGGTCTGACCCTCACTCAGTCTTATGTTCCCACACACGCATACCCTAACACGCACACGCTCACACAGCCACACACACACACACACACATTTAGAGACACAAGCCTGCATACTTACCCAGTTACAAAGCACGCAGACTATTACATGCAGATCTACATGTGTAGCTACTTATGTATTATTTCTGTATCATATGCAGAGACATGGGCTCGAGTGAGAAGGGTTTGGTTGCATCCAGGACAAGGCTGCATCCACGCTGTCTACTGATTGAGTGCTGGATTAGGCCATGCTTTATAAATGACCAGCTCACTGGGGTTTATCAGGAGATGCCCCACAAGACTGGCTATGCCTTCTGCCCAGGGCACAGAAGCCAGCAGTCACATGACCTCAACAAACACACACACACACACACACACACACACATACACACACACACACACACAAAGTCAAACAAACTCCCACTGAGTGTATCAAGTCATCACTTTACCTCCCACGGATCCATGGCTCTTTTTTGTCTGCCTAATGGTAATGCTTGAACTTGAGCTGTTGCTCACAATAAAGGCCTCAGCTGATTTGTAAGAGCCAAACAAACATTACGTAACGTGCCACATAGATGGGTTTATTGACCCCTTTGTCCTTATGCATTTCTTGAGAAATCCACTTTAATATTGAATCCCTTGTCCCTAATCCAAACACCACCACACCATAATACCAATACAATAAGTACCACAGTACAGTAACAATGACTAAAGGTTGAAGAATGCTATTAAAAACCGTCTCCTTAATTCCAAATGGAGACACCGAGTTGATCCAATGTAGTTAGAGCAGGTAAAACTTGAGGCTGGCTTGCGAAAGAATAGTGTCTTTATTCTGGATGTTACAGCAGAGTTATTGGCAGCTCTGCTCCATGCACAGCACAGCACAACGTTGCAAAGTGAAGCCAAGACAATGATCATAGGTCTAGAACACTTACGGTTAGATATAATGACCTATTTTATACAGTCTACGATAATGACAGAATATACATTTATGTCTGGGGTCAGATTGGGGGGGGGGGGGGGGGGGAGCAATTACTTAGGTTTGGCGTTCTGTCTGCTTACAATAAACATTCTGTCTCTCAAATATATACAAGGGTATATACAACTTGCTGACCTACCAAAAAGACCAGTAATAATATGTTTCAAGCAAGGTATCACCATTTCCAATACAATTAAAACTATTTAATACTATATATTAGCATGTCTCAACTGTCTCAACATTTTAAATACACCAAAATGCTAACCGATCAGCATTTATGGATATAACGCTATGCAGTGAAACTAACTGACAACTGCAAGTAGACTGAATTTCATTTTTAGCATATCGGAGAGTGTCAGTAACAATATTGGATATTGGAGTGAAATCATAGTGGCAGCAATCTAAACACATAATCAATGGATCACCTGCTGGAAGCAAGCCTGCACCAGGTTCTCAGGGAAGAGATTGCGGATGAGGTCCAGGAAGGCATCCAGACTGTTGACTTCCTGGTTCTTGGGAGCCGAAACGGTTGTGGGTTCATTCCGGAGCTTAGGGTTACCCGGGTGAATACCCAGGACTAAGATAACCCCCAGGATGGCAGCGATTACAGTAGTGGACATGTAGTAGACCATGGCCCTTGTTCCCATCCTGCCACTGGAACGGGCGTCTAAACCCGCCAAACCTGACAGATATAAAAAAGTACTTAACTTGTTGAGTGTTGCGCGGAATATGTTTTTAATTCTGTTTACATCAAGGTATAGAGGTTTTTCCAGTGTTGGTATTAACTTCAGGCAAATATATTTAATTTAGCAGAATCTATGGGCAGAATCTGTGGATTCATAGATGTTCGCACAACTTGCCAACTTGCTTCAAGTTCTACAGATGTAGCCAAATTATTGAGCATAGTGAGTGTTTTTTGTAAACACAGTGGGTGTGTTTGTTTACAAAGGCATCACTGGTGTTGTGTGTGCAGTGGACGTCTGACCTGTGATGAGACTGGATATGATGAGGGGGAGGATGAGCATCTTCAGCATCCTCATCAGGATGTCTCCGGGGAAGGACACCAGCATTAGCGTGTTGGGGTCCAAATCGGGCACATACCGGAGCATCATGCCACACAATGAGCCTGCTATTACACCTGCAGATCACAGACCGGGATGCCATTAACCCTCACGCTAGAAGATTGGGCAATTGCTGTGGCATAAGTTGCCCACTGTGAAAGATTAAATGTTTTACCTGAGGAAAAATGCCTATGAAACTGAGACTACTGACATTAATGAGTCAGGACAGAATACAGTAAATGTTGGGCTGGATAGTTACTGAAACCTGCCAATTACATTCAAACAGAGTTCAAACCGTTCACGGAACTGGTCAAAGGCTGGATTTCTGTCCCAAAATCCCTGACTTAAAAGGAAAGACCTATCACCAGGGGCGCAAGAAGGCACGGGGGACGTGGGGGATATGCCTTTTTGCATAGCCAAGTAGCCTAAATTGAGTTATTGTTTAATTATGCATGATTTAGTACTTTTTTTTAATAAAATTCGTAGGCTGGAATGCCTTGAGTCGCAACAATTGTGTTTAAATGTAGTAGGCTTCTCTGGCAATTAGCTCGAAAGGGGCAGCAAGAGAATGAGCTTGAGAACGTGTGTTGGAGACCCATGGTAGGAAAACGACTTTTCTTTGCCAACCGTAGGCTATTAATCCAACCAACATAATACAATACAATACAACATATAATAAAATATTAAGAAATATTAAGAAAATATTAAATCAAAACAATGTCTTCTAGTGGACTGATGGCAACTATGGTATGGCAAGTTAGGTATGGTAGGCAATTGTTACCCCGTCTTGTATATAGGAACCTGCCTTTATTTGTCCTGCTATAAATAGAATCAATCCCGGGCATAATTTGGAGATTTATGGTAGGCCTAGCCTAGTGCTCAACTCCTCCTGCTCAACATGACATTAGCTGTTATGTTTATTGATAACAAACTCAACTAGCCTACTATCAACTCATTTTCACTAGCCTAACTATAAAATACAAGTCTATCAACGTTTTTGTTCTAAGACATTTATTTAAAACATAATTTCAAGACACAAATTGGATACTTCAGTTACCTTGGTGCATAAATCCCAGAGAGTAGGCTACCACACCCCAGAATGATGGGCCTAGCGTCCTTATGCGTTCAGTGTGGGGTATAAACAAGCTGAGAATTTAGCGGTGTCACGCCTGCCTGTCACAGACGTGGGGAGCTCTTTGAAACTTGGGATAATGTGATACAGTTACTACAGTAACAATATTTTATTTTACTTCTTATGTAATTTTTTTTTTTTTTTCAATTTTATAAATGCTTTGTTTAAATGCTGTTGGAACAAATAGTTGATTATAAAGGCAACTTTCTGTTGCAATTTTCTGTGTGTTCTGGACTGGTAACTTGTTAAGCCAACACTTGTTAAGTTCTAACGTTGCATAAACATTAACTGCAAACACACAGTGGAGCGTTGATTTGGTTTATACCAGACAATGTAAGTAGGCCTACTAGGCTATTTGATCATGTAGTCTATGTTTAGATCATAGGCATGATGAATAATTCATGGCTTCATAAAATATCAACATCCCATGTTGCTTTTTTCTATTGGCCCAAGTAGTGACCAGTTCTACCATTGGCCCAAGTAGTGTGAAAAAAAAAGAAGTAGAATTGCACATAGCAAGAAGCTGGTCTGAGGGCAGATCTGGCGTTGTGCTAATCTCACAGTTTTCACCATTTTTATCAAAAAATATTTTGAAAACAATCAATGGTATTATCTCAATATTCTGACAAGTTTAAAATATGATGGTCGAAAGTGGGCCAGATCTGATCTCACTATGGGTTTGTGTCCACAATTTGGTCGCCCTCACTTTCAAAATATCTCCTGCGCCCCTGCCTATCACCCATTGTTTTTTTTTGCTTTTGATGTTAACCTTAACAACTCTAATGTTGTAAAACATCTGCAAAATTTTAAGCAAACCATAACAATAACCATAACTATAACCATCTTTGGAAGCATGAGGAAGTCCATTTAGAATAGCAAAATAAAACAAAATGAAAAAATGCCAGTACAGTGGGCTTGAGAGAGGAGGCATTGCAGCCAGTAATGGTTTGCTGAGTTGGGTGAGAGACACAAGCAAGCAGCCAGAGAGGGTGATGAGACGAGAGGGAGAGCAGGAAAGATTAAAGCGCCTCATAGAAAAAAAAACCAAAGCATTATGTCACCACCAGCAGCTCTATCTCTCAAAGAAGGGAAGGGAGAGAGACTTAGAGTAAATATCCAATCTGGCACTATCCTCGGACGACTCTTCGTCGTACACCCCCACTGGACACGTGAGATAGACTTAAGGGGATGTTATTTTTTTTTCCAGATGTCCACAGTCTACACTTACTACATCCTCAGCTTTCCAAACGTTTTAAATGTATGAAGTAATGTTCAAAATGTGGATAAATATAACGGAAGATGCAGATTACAAGCGACGCTGACACACTGGCACTGCAAATGGATACATACACACACATGTACACAAACGCTGTCCATACCGAGGACGGTGAGAAGCAGTAAGAGATGGTCAGGTGAGCGGGTCATCCAGCCACAGTATTGCTGCATCAGGCCAGCTTTAGGCGCCGATTCCCCCCCATCCTCACACTCCATGGTGTCCTTCACTGGCTGATGATTCGTCATCCTGCCTGGATACACCACACACACACACAAAGAGGAGGGAGGGGGTTATTTAAAAAAAGTCATGAAAACACGAAAATACTGACTTCTCATTAAACAAACACAACTGATCAATAACTGGTTTGGAAATGAAGAGTGGGAGATGCTTTCTTAGGAAGGTGCAATCAATGGATTTGAAGAGTTCAAGCTAAAACATGCACACTAATAGTTTCAGGAATGTAATATGATGAATGTAGGCCTACATACTGTACGTAAATCTTACTACCAAAATCTTTCCGGGCAAACCCCAGATCTAGGTTGTCATGGCCTGTTGCCACATGCTCAGTGAGGATGATACTGATGAGCCAGAGTTGAGCTCAGTATTTCTGTGTTTACACAGAAGCCAAGCAGGTTAGACATGACTGAATGACCTCCATAAGCTGTGTTTTGAGACATCTCAAGTCTTTTCTGTGTTCAGATCTTTCTGTGAAGCTTATTGGCAAATTTGTGAGACTAAATATGAATGCATTCATGAAGTCGTTCCATGACTCACCAAAACAAATAAGAGCTGCCCTTGCACCGCCACTGAGACCAATGGCCAGAGGTGTGGTGGTGGCAGCAGTAGCATCACCACCTGAGAAACGGTTGGTCTGGGTTCCTTACCCAAATCTGTCCCTGTTGCCTTGGATAAGAGTGTCTGCTAAATCCCACTCACTAACTTTACTTTTTATTGTAGGACTTATTATAATGTTTAGGTATAGGCAAGTCGTTGCTTATTTTGTTTCCTCAACCAAAAAATTCAGATTAACCTTTATTTTTACAGAAACTGTATATGGGAGATTTGACAGCCATAAGATAATTATATAAATGAAACACTGCACCCATAATCAAAAATACAGATACAGTTACAGATGTGTTATTTGCAATAGTACAAATAAGAAACTTGCAGTAGACCAAATAAGAAAGATGTTCTGGTGATTGCTTTGAATGAGCCTCAAGCAAGCTATTTAACACAAATTTATTTACAAATTATTTTATCAACTTTTTTTATCAACTCTTTTTATCAACTTTCACATGACATTAAAATGTATTTCAAATGTATCATATGAGCAAGATTGACTCATGACTCATGTGTGTTTTTATAAGGGCTAACAGCTTTGTCCCAACTTCTTTCAACACTAAAATGTAATATTTATTTTAGGTTATATCAAGGGCAGCTGTCACTTTAAATGACCTGCTGACACGTTTCACATCTGCAGGACACAATTACCCTGATCTGGGCACAGTCCCGACCAACACTAAGATTAAAAATATGTAATTCTGAAATGAAAGTCTAAAAATGGGACAGACTGAATGTGAGATTTATCTCTCTTTTGCGATGTCTGAGCTCTGACAGGAGGTACCAAACATCATACATCATACCATACGAGTTATGGAAGCCATATGCAAGATCATAAGAGTCGTAATCTAACACAGGAAGAGAGCACTTAAGAGTTTTGCAAAACTGCATGAACTCATCTCCAAGATTCTCCTTGGGATAGAAGCCCACACACAAAAGACATGACCAAATCAGTTTAAACCTGAAATCAACAATATTGCATAAAGCAATTTGCAAATGAGTTATAGCATATGCAAGTTAGGCTATAAACCATTAGTGTGGTAGTAGACAATGACCTTGTGCACCAAGGTCTCTCCCTGTACACTTAAATAAAGAGGATTAAATTAACATTTGCAAAATAGTAGTCAGGACATAGCATGCAGTACCAGAATGTGTTATATGAACTGTCTAATTTGATACAGCTGGCAAATTAACAGATACAATCACATCCTGGACAGTTCTCATGGAATTTGCCAAATGAGAGAGCCGGCCTTGATGTATTTTCAAACCACATGAGTTTGGCAGCCTACCACCAGGGGCACGGTATCTTTTTCAGCACCGACTGCAGCATATTATATTTTCCACTGAAACACCCCCAAGGACTCAATCATAAAAGCAGATACTCACCACCCTAAAGGTTCTCATAGGAGCTGTCTCTTTCCCTGGTTCCCCACCCCTCTTTTCTTATCACTCCTCAGATGAACGAATTTCGCACTTTCACCCCGTTTTCATCGCTTTCTCTTTCTCTCTCTCTCTCCCTTTCTGCTGTGTTCATCTGGTTGAGCTCATCACAGATTTAAACTCAGATTTAAACAGTTGCAGCTCAGACATAAAGACGGATTGGCAGCTTGTGCCAAAATGTGTGTGTGTTTTTTTTTTTTTTTTAGGAAGAGGGGGGAGGGGACCACTTGCCAAGTCTCACTTGCAGAGATATAATCTCCTGTGAATTTAACATCAGAGATAAAGGGAAAGAGAGAGAGAGGAAGCGTATGATGGACAAAGACAGACAGTTAATATAATATGCTGTCCCAACAGCTCTCATTCTCTGCATAATAAATTTACCCAATGAAATAGATCTAGTGCACAGCACAGTCCCTGCAATCTGCCTGCAGCATAAGGCACAACTGATTGTAGGCCTACTAATCGTGTTCTCAAATGATTTGGGAATTCAGTCATCTGCAATAGAGAAACCAACAAGAGTGCCATTCATATTAATTCACAGGTCACAGAGTGTAACGTCTAAAAACAATGAATATACAAAGACGTTCTTAGTGTTGGTTAACTGCTCACAGATGCAGAGGACACTCCCTGTGTTTCCCATCTAACAATGAACTTTAGTTATTTAAGGAGTACTCCTCAGACATTTTATTGTGCGTACCAAAAAGGAGGACCAGAACTGTAATAGCCACACTAAATGAATCATCTTATTATGAACATGTCATATAGGTTTAGTCAGAGTTTTCTTTCTTCCGGATTTTTTTTTTCCTTCAGTAATTTAATTTTCTGTCAAGGATTCCCGGGACACTGAAAGACTTGGGTGCACAAAACTTGGCATGCATGTAGCCCCACAAGGATGACACACAACCATTGTTTTAAGTTTTGATCTGTCACTCCCCCGCCGGACTGGACCCCCCTGAAAGGAGGGTAGAGCGGATACAGTTTTCTGTGAATATCTTGAGAAGGAGGACCATTTTTTTTTTGTATGTTGGTTGTAAGGGGCCATGTCAAACCATCCCATAACCACTCATTTGATGTATAGCGCCACCTAGTTAAAAATGAAAAAGCAAAAATGAGGTGTAATCGCAGGTATCTCTGGCTGACTGAATACATGCCACGTTTCGTGGAATTCCGTTCATGGGGGGCCATACAATAAATGTATTTATGTGTACATTTAGTGACTGTACACCAACTGGCCTGTAGATAGCCGGACACAGTTTTCTGTGAATATCTCAAGAACCCTAGGGCCTAGGATGACCATTTTGTTTGTATGTTGGCCTCCAGGGGCCATGTCAACCCATCCCATATCCATTCATTTGATGTATAGCACCACCTAGTTAAAAATGAAAAAGCAAAAATGAGACAAGCAAAAATGAGCATTGTAATCGCAGATATCTTTGGCTGACAGGTTCAAAACTGCACGGAATTTGAAGTGTATAATCATTATGACACCCTCTGAATGCATATCAAGTTTCGTGGAATTCCATTCATGGGGGACCATACAATAAATGAATATATGTGTACATTTAGTGACTATACACTATGCATGCACACACACACACACACTCATATACACATGCAAACATACACATAAAGATGAAGGCACACATACACACACATAAACACACACACACACACAAATGCACACACACACAAACAGGTATACACACACTCACACACACAGGTACGCACACACTCACACACACACACACACAAACACATACACGTTTAAGCACACACAGAGGCATGCACGCACAGAATCACACGCACGGCACATGCACAGACTCAAACACGCACACACACACACAGGCATCGCACACGCACACACACACACACACATGAACACAAACACATTTATGCATGCACAAACACACCCACCCGCACACACATAAAAATACATGCAGGCAAGTAGGCACACACACACACACCCCATTACCCCCCACACACACACTCACAAGCAAACATACACACACACACACACAGAGATAACACATACACACACACACATGCAGGCAAGCAGACACACGCACACATACCCCATTACCCCCACACACACACTCACAAGCGAAAACTCACACACAGAGAAGCACACATATACACAAAAGCAAAAGCACACATGCACACACTCCTACACAAAAGTTGCAAGAGTAGGGGATGGAGTAGGAGATGGAGACAAATTGACAAGTGTGATTTATTTTTGTGGAATGAACATGCAGGACTGAGCGGTGGTCATATTTTGCACCATTTTGCAGTACATCTAGTTGTAAGAGGGTGATTGTCTTTTGAACTGATGTTGGCCCAACATCTATTTTGTTACATGCAAAATGTCTTACTCTCTCTGTGGCCCTGTAGCTTGTCATAAATATAGTGCTGGACTTAATCAAATCTAATCGATTAATTAACACTGAGAGACAAAGATCTCCTCCCGTTGAAATCAAGAGGAAAGAGGAACAATACTACAACTCCTGGCTCTCTGTGGCCAAAAGCTGGCTATCACAGTGGTCGAAAGCTGGCTAGCACAGCCAGCTAATGAGCTTAAGCCTAACAAGCAAAGTAAATGTTTGTCAAGGGGTTTAGGGTGCTAATCAGAGTCCTTAAAAACAGGATTTGGAAAAGCAGTGTTGCAGTCTTTCACTGGTGCTGGCCAGTCAGAAGAGAGAAGGATAGGTGTGACAGGCCTCTGCAAAATCCCAGTGGAAAGTTGACAGCTGCTGAGAGGCAAAGTCGAAGGACAAAACTTTAGCCTGGTGTTACCACGGCAAGCAAAGTAGTGTGCAACTGTTTGACAGTGCAGTGACAAAGCCCTGGAGATTTGTGTGTGGGAGGGGGGAGGTTTTATGGCATTCCAAGGGAAATTATTTGGATGACACCCAAACATATAGTTGTTAGTGAGCCTCAAATTACAGAGCAGATGTAGACATCAAGAGGTAATAAATATGTTGGATACACCCGCTGAATCTTCTGCACAGATCCTCATACTGCTCATGCTGTGTGTGACTGTCTCTGTACAACATACAGGTGGAATTTGGCTGTGCTTGGCTGTCTGTTTATTTGTAATCAATCCTGGCAAAAGGATCCTTAGCCACGACAGTGTACGGACACCAGATCTTAAAAGTTTTAAGTCAAGGGCAGCATTCAACAGTACTTTTTAAATGATAAAAATTAAAAAATGCATCCCCTTTTAGCCTATCGCCTTTTCAGCATGCACTAGAGTACTGTTGAGTGCTGTCCTTGATTTAAAAAAACGTTATACTCATTACCTGAAGGATTCAGCACCCAGTCTAACTTGGGCGCGTGATTCAAATGTTTTGGATTAGGACCACACCTGTAATTCCCAAACCTTTACGTCCAGTGGAATACGTCCTGCGGGATACGTCTATTTTCTTTGCTGCTTAAATTCCATCTGTCAGATAGTGCACATTGATACATTACTGTACAATGCAAAAATAAAATCTAACCAAGTGTTATTAATGTCATATTAAGATAAAAAAAAACTATTTGGTATTGTTTTTAGTATGAAGAGACTTACCTAGTGCTCTCTCGAACACTTTACTTGACAGTATCAACATAAGAGTGACATGACACTGTCATGAACACATGACACTGTCATGACACATGAAACCTAACCCTAATCCTAACCTCTAACTCTAAACCTAACCCTAATCCTAATCCTAACTTGTTATGACAAAAACCGAATGTTACTTAATAACAGAAGCGTCATAAATGTTTATGACACGTTCATGACAGTGTCATGTCACTCTTGTGTCGACACTTTCAAGTAAAGTGTAACCGACTTAATTTAAGAAGACTTTAGCCCCTATCTTGCACCTGGCGCAAGGTGGCACAAAGTGCAATGCAAAGCTTATTCTTATCTTACACAAAGTCAATGGCAGATTTTTTAAACTTTTATTAAACCTTGCGCCCAGGGGTGTGGTAATTAGCAACATAAGGTGCGGTCTAGCGCATGATCCAAAAATCGCTATCTTACACCCTCTATAAATCATTAAGCCACTGACCAAGAAAAACCTAGTCTATAGTGAAAGGTGCATATAAAGCACAGCTGAAGACACACTGTCTTATTATTATTATGTCTACATTATAGTCATTCGAACATTATTGGGGTAAGTGTTGTTAAGTTTTTAGGACAAATTTGCTTAACACACTGGCAGACCAATTTGCTTGTTTTCAGGATGAGATGTCTTGAAATAAGTCAAGCTCTTCTTAAATTAAGTCAAATGATTTTACGAGAAAGCGCTAGGTAAGTCTCTTTATACTGAAAACAATACCAACTAAATTTGTTGATCTTGATATAAGATTAATAAGATTATAAGATTAACACTTGGTCAGATTTGATTAGATAAGCAGTTATTGTAGTGTAGTATGGAATGAGCTGTGTACAAAGTGAACGTGCTTATACTTATGCCTTGGCTGATGGCACTCTTAATGCCAGTAAAGAATTGTGCTATTGTGCAATGATACTTGTTCATAATTACATTGGTTACTGTTGCCTATCTGGTGAATTTCAGAGAAGCTGAAAATAGGGAGCCACACTGAACTTACTATTAATCTTACAGGCAAACTAAAGTCATGACAGGTCAAGAGTAGGGATGTAACGGTATGAAAATTTAACCTCACGGTTATAGTGACCAAAATTATCACGGTTTTCGGTATTATCAGGGTATTTTTAAAAGTGTGTTCAATATGTTCAGAAAGCACTGATAGGCCTACACAAGCTAAAATAGTTTCAAAAAGTGTCCCGTTCAGTTTTTCATGTTTAATTGGCTATGTGCTTATCGCTTAACTTACCCTACCATGACTTGGAGGTTGCTATTACTGTTATTTGGATCCAACAAGTGAGACCAGGCTTGGAATTTCACCATTCTGGGGGCAAGGCGACTTGGCCTTCAGTTAGGCATATTTGGTGGAGGGCACAAAGGCCACAAAGGCTATAAAAAATATCAAAGTTGTATAGCCTATTCACTGCAGTAGACCTGCATCACTGTATGAAACATTACAAAAAAATGAAACATGACATATTATATAGAACTGCAAATCATCTGAACATCTAATATTTACAGATATCTAGGCTATATTTAACATTTATTTTATATTTGGCCTGTTATGAAATCATGTATTGAACAATTTAAGCACAGTTCAGCTTTAAGAAACTCAAATAGCCTAGATGCATGCTTAGCATTTTGTGATCTACTTTCACAAACTCTTAGTCAGCTGTCCTCTGATTTACCGCTATATAGGCGATATTTGTAACATTTATTTTGTATTTGGCCCGTTATGAAATCATGTGGAACAATTTAAACACATTGTAAAACTTAAAGCCCAAATTTGGAGACATCCATGCATGTCGAAATGTACTGCAAATTCAAAAGTGGATTACTCTGGAACGGCTAACTGTACAGGGGACTGCTTTACACCTTTATGTTCGGTAAGGTCTGCTGTTTATTCTGATATATGGTTTGTCATGTGTTAAACGAAAGGTTCGTGAAGTATTGCACCGAGAGGAATGGGTAGGGAGATGGACGAAAACCTTCAGTAGAATTTATGATTAAATTTAATTATATTATTTACGTTTCTCGCGAACCGTTCACCACAGCAATTCGCGGCTAACATCGTTTAAAAGCTGAGAAAAAGCTCTTTCATGTGATACTTGTGATGTCTGTGTGATGAGTAGGCTACTTCGCGAGTAGTTCAACTGAGAAGAATAGGTGAATTTAGACGCACTTTCTTTCTTGCGCTGTCACTTTCTCCACTGCGTAAAATAAATTAATTTGCGCTGTGAATGCTAAGATTATTTTGACAGGCCATAGGCTAAATAAAATTCGCTATTAGTAGGATGCAAAGCAGAATATTGAAAGAAGGGCACCAAGGGCACTGTGGCCTGTAAACCTCTGATTTTCAAAGGGACATCACGGCCAACACAAGGGGCAAAAACGTGGCCGCCGTGAAATTCCTACCCTGAGTGAGACCAAAGTAAGTGTTCGAAATAAAACTTTAGGCTACTGTGTTCTTCTGATAACGTGAGTGGAATGGATTTAATGTGCACGCGAACATAAAAAGACGCAGAGTGCAAATGTTACAGTGCAAGTTTTGCGGTGAAAATGTTCCGCCTTTTAAAATCAGGTGTAGCCTAATCCAATTCGCAGTTAAAACCATCAATTAGGCTAGACAACAGAATCAGTAGGGTACCAATTTTGCTTCATTGTACCAGGCCTACTGTATGTCAAAAGCAGGCTCGGATGAAGCTGGGAAGGATTAAACACACGGTTTCAACACCGTGATAATCAACCGTGATAATTATGATATTTCAAAAGAAAACGGTAATTGTTATCGTCAACATTTTTATCACGGTTTATCATTATACCGGTAATCGTTACATCCCTAGTCAAGAGAAATGTGATCCTCCCTGAAACATTGAGCAACATGTTTAGCAGGGTATCAGGCAGTGATGGCTTTAGCTTCCTTGCCAGCATGCCGGTATCAGTGGTTGCTGGTTGCAGGATCAAGTCCAGTCATGATTTGTAATAGTGCATGTGATACCAAAGTATAATGACCTTTGATATTACTGAGTCCAGAATTTTAGCTTAACCTCAAGTTGATATAATGATATTAAAGTTGATATAATGAAACAATACAATTAGGGGAAAAAAAGTATTTTTTTTTAAAGTCTGCCAAGAACATAGCAGGAGGGAGAGAGAATGAGAAACTACACCTTGAGTAAAGACTGTCAGTGCGTCTATTAGTGGACGTTTGTACAAAAAGGAATACTAAAAACTAGATGTACTGCATAGCAGTACAAAATATGACTGCCGCTCATTCCTGCACATTCTCTCTGCAAAAATAAATCATGTTTTTCATATCCTACTACTCTATCCCCTACTCTTGTAACTTTTGTGTATGTAAATGAGTGTGTGCATGTGTGTGTTAGCTTTTGTGTGTGTTTCTGTGTGTGTGTGTGTGTGTGTGTGTGTGTGTGTGTGTGTGTGTGTGTGTGTTTATGTGTGTGTGTGCATACAGTATGCCTGCATGTGTGTGTGTCTTTATACATTACATTACATTACATTACATTACATTTAGCAGACACTTCTTGACCAAAGTGACTTACATAGATCAGCTATATTACTACTACTGCACGCTAGCCCAGCTCCTTAACCTTAACCAACACTACTACCGTGTGTGTGTGTGTGTGTGTGTGTGTGTGTGTGTGTCAGTGTTGCGCAGGTTGATTTCAGCGGTCGCCCGCAGTTACGATTCATAAAAAATATTTTTCATGATAGGTTCACTAGGCACAAGACATAATGACAAGTAGCTCAGTAAAATAATGGTGATACCTTTCGTAAGCTTACCAGTATTTAAACTGCTGCATTCCCGCGTTCTCATTCTCATTCTCTCTACTGCTCAAACAATCTCTCTCCTGCATGCTATCTGTATGTAGTTCTGCATAAAGTTCTACAAATAAATTAGTTTGTTTTACAGAAAAGGCCCACTGTCATGCAGTTAGATTACAGTGCAGTGAAAAGTCTGAAAATTATGGTAGGCCAACTTGTAGTGACACACAGGGGAATTCTCTCTTGCTTCTTAGCCTGATGGTGCGTTCAGTGCTTATGATAGTACACCTGCAGGCACCGCTGATTAAGGAGGGCTCTCTGTTCCTGTTTTGTAAAAGTTTTACTGTACACTGCATGTTTGGCTACATTAACCAAAAGCACACATTTTGTAAATAAGCGGGTCGGATCGCGCGTCGGGTATCATTTTGTCTTAATTAATATCCTATTCTAGTTGCAGTTGGGTTGATTTAAATATCGGGCGAGCGCTTGTGAACGGACCTGCGCACCAATGGTGCTTACAGTTTAGGCTCTTGCTATGCATCAGGTGGCCTTTGTCTGTGTATGAAATTGCTGTTTCAGGGGTGGAGACATTTGACAGAATTGTTAACAATGTACTTAGGAAATGGCTTGGGGTGCCAAGTTCTAAGTACTGTAGCATTATATGTAAAGGAAAAGTATCCACAGGCAGCAGTAAAGCATGCTCATCAGAACATCTCAATTGAAGATATAGGGACGATTTAAAGCCCCTGGGGACCAAACTAAAATTTTCTGTAAAGGTCTAGTGGGGCTACAGTACATGCCCACCAACTTTCATGTGCCCCGGTATTTCGGTGTGCCAGGAATCGTTGAAATTCAGGAAACAGATGACGAAAAAATCAACAACAACAAAAAAGTTGAAAATCGCTATATGGCCGCTACACTAGCTGCGCTAATGTCGGTCATAATACATTATTTTTGCAATCACTTTCAAATGTTCTCCTTGATCTATTTCATGCAACAGTAGTAAGACTACTTAACTTAAACCTAGGAATGACAGGTCAAGGTCAAAGTAAGCATAAATAAGGAATAATAAAAAAGTAATAAAGGTGGATGCTCATAATTTGTAGACAAAAAAACATCAAAATCCGATGTCCGAGAACTTATTTTGAGACACAGCGCACCAGACTACTAGTAGAGAATGTCCTCTGTGCTTGATTTATCAATCATAAACTAGCTTCCTCCCCATTTTATCAGAGACTCAGATTATAAATGTGAGGCAAAATACTTGTCTTGAAATCTCCCTCTTTCCCTACATGATCGATCCTCTAGGTATCTGATCATTTGTAGCTGAGGGAAATCAAATGGTAGTCACCAGTGACCAATGGGACAGTGGTAACAGTGGGAGGATTTCAGTTGAAGAGTTATGAAAAGTAATTCTGTATTGCGTAAGTGAGAACAATTTTGGAGACTGTGTTTGATCATGGAATGTTTTTATATGGACGTGTTTTCAATAATGTTGCACGTTTTGGTGTGTGGTATGTGTGTGTGTATGTGTGTGTGTGTGTGTCTCTGTGGGATTATTTCCAGCGGTTGATTGTTTGGTGTGAGCTTTGCAAAGATAGAGATATAATCCTATAACCCCCCTGGCCCATGGACTGGATGGTGTGTGTGTGTGTATATGTGTGTGTGTGTGCGCGAGCACGCCTGTTTGTGTGTGTATGCAAAATAACACAACCCAACTGGATGGTATAGAGTAGACCAAGCACTGCCACTAGACGAAGAGAGGTTAGTGGTCCTCAATAGTGTTGATAGCTCTGATCATTCCCCCTCATCAGCTCTTGATGATTGATTGGGCATATATGTAATGTTAATGTGTGCCTGTGTGTGCTGCACATGCATGCATTTGTGTGGTATTTGTGTCTGTGTTCATGTACATACACTGATATGAGCCCTGTGTATTGACAATCTGAGAGGTCCGCATTAATCAGATCTAGTGCACTCTGTCGATTGGCACAGACATTCAGCTTTATCCCTCAACATGACTATTTCTATCATAACACAGATGTGGAGTTGCAATCACCTCAGTCAACCCCACTCCTCTTGCTCTATGGCGCTTCTTTCCGTATCTGAGTTTGGTGGTCAAGGCGCCTATTCTCATTTTTTAATCTTGAATCCTGATATTCCCTGAAGGTCCTGCAGAGAAAACCACTGGTACCATAGAGCATGAAGGTTTAGGTCTAAAAAATGTAAATCTGACAGTTGTTCACAGAATGTAAAGATGAATTGTTGAACCCTCTAATGTTGAGATTTCCAATAAGGTGGGATATTATGTTTATGTGTTTTGTGTGTGTGTGTGTGTGTGTGTGTGTGTGTGTGTGTGTGTGTGTGTGTGTGTGTGCGTGCGTGCGTGCGTCCGTGCCTGCGTGTGTGCGTGTGTGCGTGTGTGTGTGTGTGTGTGTGTGTGTGTTTAAAGAAATAAAAAGAGAGGTCCTTAGAGACACACACACACACATACACACACACCCTCCCCCACTTCTCTCTCTCAAATCGTAATCTGAGTGTATTAATCTGTTGTTTGAACTCCTTAAGCACAGACTGTCTACCACATCTGCTCTCTTCACCCTGGTAAAGCTTCTCTATTTATAAATCCACCCCCACTTTCGTAGTCTCCCTCTCTCTCTTTCTCTCCCTCTCTCCTTCAATGAAAAGCAATTCTCCTCTCCATCCTCTATTAAGATCCCTACTGTAGTTTACCTTTCTGTCAATCCCTCATGCAATCTGTCCCTTTACCACTCGCTCACAAACCCTCATTTCCCTGTCTTGTCTCTCTCACTCTCTCTCTCTCTCTCTCGCCCTGCTCTGGTATAATACACCTGTACCTGCATACCAGGAGATTTGGCTGTAATCTGGGTGAACACACATTTTTCCCATGTCTCATCCCGCCTCAGATGGAGCTTTCGCGACCATAATCCCGGCTCTCAGCGCGAGCCAACCTCCTGCCTGACACCTCTGCTCCGTGCCAACACTCGAGGAACATCCACCGACCGCCCACATGCCCAATGCATCATGCCCAGCTCAAAACACATCAACACACATACAGCTAATACATTACATGAGGTGTCAGAGCTCCTCCTGAGAATGGGAATGCAAGAGAGGGGAAACACACAGATGACCACAGATGGACTGAAGCGCACTTGCACTTAAGGGTCAAACTGACCGATAGAGTGGGTGAACCACTCTGAACATAGTAAACTGGGTAAGAGGGTGCAAAGAGGAGTGTGAGTGGGGATGGGCAGATTGGGAGGGATATGGAGAAGGATGTGTTGGTCCTACCTGTTGTGTGGTGCTGTCTCCCATCCACCAACACCACGGCATCGGGGGACACAGAGTGAGTGAGGGCGAACTGGAGAGATGCGAGAGGGAGAGATAGGGAAGGGGGAGGGGGGGTGAAGTCAGTTGGTCCTTGCGTCATCTGAGAAAATTTGCAGATTAATGAAAACGGCTTGACTCTGCTTGAGCTTCTCTCTCTCTCTCTCTCTCTCTCTCTCTCTCTCTCTCTCTCTCTCTCTCTATCTCTTTCTCTCTCATCTTATGTACGCACAGTTCAGATTGTTTGTTTAGCTTGACTTCTTTTATCTGCTCTGAACACAAGCACTGCATTGCAAGTGTTAGAGTATTACTTTATGACGTATTGACAATAGTATGACGATATCAAAGATATCTTCACATCAAACCAAGGGCACCGTTTGGAGAAGAGAGGATTCTACAGTGGGCAGACAAGAAATAATGTGGTGCATAATGCCTGTCTCGGCTTTTTCATTCCATACACTAAATCTCCCAAGCGATCACCAATAACATCTGGTTATTTGTCGTACGTACATCAAAGTGGAACATCTCTGAGTGTGCAGTAGAATAGAGGGAATATTCCGGATGCATAGTTCTGTAATTTTACAGATTCTTAAGAGAATCCCCTCTTGTGCACCTGGTTTTATTCCCCCCCCCCCTCAATGGCTTGGCTCCAGTAGCACGTGTTCCTGTCACACATTTGGTATGAAATTCTGCTTGGTTGAAAATTAGTCTTCCCAAGATCAATAGATATCTAATGAATGTAATGTCATTTGTCTTGTACACTATTTGCACATTTTGTGCTTTTGATATATTTGTGTATGAAAGGCGCTTCTCCGATAATTAAACAACCATTCATCCATGTTTATTTGAGCCAGTTGAGTTTTGTATTGAAATATGATTTATTGCAGGAGTGTTGTGGATCTTGATGTGTGTAGCCTGCCTGCTTCAAATTCACGTTTTTGTGGTTGTAAACCTACAATGTCCTGGTAGTGGTAGTGGTAGGGACTAGTTGTCTTGTTTTTTTTTGGCACTGAATCTAAGTTTATACTACCTTGACACCACATAAGCACAGTGTGGTCGGAGGGTAAAGGTGAGTCCAGAAACCCGGGGACAATAGCCCCGAGGAAGCGTCGTAGATGAACGATCAAGCACCAGCAATGATAATGAGGAAGCAATTAGCCTTCACAAGCCTTAATTTGCCTTGCTTTGGGCTAATTCAGTTTGTTCCACTGTGTGCGCTGTAGCCTACTCAGTGTTGGTTTTATAATAGTGAGACTCACGCAGTCTCAGGGTCTCTTTTTTAAATTAATTTATGTACATAGTCCCCTAAATTGTGAACAGTCGCACAAAACATCTCACCATGAAGCTGAAGAAGCCTTTGACTGACTGAACTCTGTTGTCTAACCAGTGGGTCATGTAAGGCATGTTTGGGGTTGTCCATTATTTTGAGCCCTTTCTGCAATGTTCCTCTCTAGATAGATAGATAGATAGATAGATAGATAGATAGATAGATAGATACTTTATTGATCCCCAAGGGGAAATTCAAGGGTCTCAGTAGCATACAGACATCACACACAACATGCACTTACAGCAGAAATGGTAAACATAAATATAAGTATAAACATATAACTAAACTCCACTGTACAATAAAGACAGTAGAAGATAAGAAAGATAAGAAAACTAACAAAACTAAATACTAAATACACTATATAAATTAAATTAAGAAAGTCCAATGTGCTTGAGGGTGATCAAGCATAAGACGCTTGTATATATACTCTTTTGATCCTGTGAGGGAAATTTTGCTTGTAGTGACAGGGCCGGGACTGGTAAGGTGCTAAAGGGAGTGAGTGTCATGGTGAAGGTGCAAAAAGTAGTCCAACCATAGTCCTTTAGTTATGTGTGCATGGCAAGGTGCTCAAGAGAGTGAGTGTCATGGTAAAGGTGCAAAAAGTAGTCCAACATTAGTCCAACAGTGCAACAGTGCAAGAGTAAGGTCTAGAGACCAGCATAAATAATATGGACAAATAGGAGAGTAAAGTATAATGTAGACAAGGTAAAATAAAAAACTATTTCAGTGCAAGAACAGGTTGAGGTAATAGGGTTATAGCCATTTATTCATTCAGTATTGTAGCAGAAGCCTGACCGCAGCCATTGATCATGTGTGCTAATATAGCATGAAAAACAGTGTAGCAGTAAAACAGTAGTGAAAACATTAGGCTGTGTACATTAGTAAAACAGTAGTAAAACAGTAGTAAAGCAGTAGTGGGCAGTCAGTACTCAAACATGGAGAGGGTGGAGAGGCAGACAGACTAAGCAGAGAAGTCTATCTCTCCTCTTCCCTTTAGTGAGGCATTGAACAGTTCAATGGCCCTAGGAACAAATGACTTCCTCAGCCTTTCAGTTGTGCATGGCAGTGAGCGAAGTCTCCAGCTGATCAAGCTCTTTTGCTTTTTGATAGTGCTGTAGAGTGGATGACATTCATTGTCCAATATGTTGATCAGTTTGTTTAGGGTCCTTTTATCAGATATTGAAGTGATGCACTCCAGTTCAGCTCCCACTACAGAGCCAGCCTTCCTTACCAGCCTGTCAAGTCGCCCAGCACCCTTCTTCTTTGTGCTTCCTCCCCAGCATACCACTGCATAGAAGAGGGCGCTGGCCACAACAGACTGGTAGAACATCCTGAGGAGCTTGCTGTACACATTGAAGGACCGCAGCCTCCTCAGGAAGTACAGCCTGCTCTGTCCTTTCTTGTAGAGTGCATCAGTGTTGGCTGACCAGTCCAGTTTATTGTCCAGGTGGAGACCCAGATACTTGTAGGTGCTTACCACCTCCACATTGACCCCATCAATGGAGACTGGTAGCAGAGCGGGCTTAGACCTGCGGAAATCCACCACCATCTCCTTGGTCTTTGAAGTGTTGAGTTGAAGGTGATCGAGTTTGCTCCACTGCACAAAGTCCTCCACCAGGCTCCTGTACTCCTCCTCTTGCTCGTCCCTGATACACCCCACAATTGCAGTATCATCAGAAAACTTCTGACTTCATGACTCGGTGTCTAACCCTCGGTCTAACCCTTACCCTAACCCTAAATCCTAACCTCTAACCCAGGGATTCCCAAAATCTGGTACGTGTACCACCGGTGGTACGCCAGCTTCACGAGATGAAAAGGGCAATGTTTTTTTTAAATCTATGTTCTCTTTGTTCTTTGTGTTTCATAATGTTGTTCTCCACACTGTTTTTTTTTTTTTGGTGTGAGAGCTCATAGACCAGTTGCACATTTTGATTTTGTTATTTGTTATCATGTAGGGCGGCTAATTAAACATGATGCCTGGAATGCGTCAATGCGTTACGTTTTTATGTGTCGGATGGTGGGGGTACGTGAGCCGAGTCAGGATGATAGGTGGTGGTGCACGGGAAAAACGTTTGGCAACCGCTGCTCTAAGGCCCAATTTGTTGCAAACCGTCGCGAAGCATTCACCATATCTAGTCGCAGTTGCAAGGTTTTAGAATGTTGCAGCAAGTTGCTGGTTTATAGAATGTTGCAGCTCATCTCATTACGAATCTTTGGTGTGAATAGGCCTTAACCCTAACCCTAACTCCAACCCTAACTTGTTATGACAAAAACCGAATGACACTTAATAACAGAAGCGTTATGTCATAAACGTTTATGACTTGTTTACACGTTCATGACAGTGTCATGTCACTCTTATTTCAATACTGTCAAGTAAAGTGTAATCGATTATTATTGTCAGAGTGCAGTGCAGAGTATAAGTACAGAGACAACAAAATGCAGTTTGTTAGTGTTACCGGTTCTAAAGCTTCAACAGATGGCCACGAAAAATACACTTGGTATGACAGACTGTTCAGTAGTTCACCCATAGCAATACATTGTTTAGTGTACTGACATGTTTGGATTGGTTGTTGGCTATGGTCCTGGTTGGACATCATGCCTATGGGTTCCTCTTGGAAACATCATGTTCACACCATAAAGTGCCTAAGCTTCTTCAACAAGTCCAGACCAGCCTGTTGTTGAGGTGAATGCCCAGGTACCTATAGCAGTTCACTGCCGCCTCCCCCTCTTTTCCTAGAAACAGTTAGCAAAAATATAACAATATTTTTAATTCTTTTTTAGATTCCTTGAACGTCTGTGGCATTTCGGGCTCTCTGTGTCATCCATCCCACTCAGCTGTCAGAATGAATGAATACTCCCACAGAGCTGCCAGCTCCCTGAGAAACTCGACCAAAACCACAATCAGATCAAACAAAGAGCCCAGAGAAAAAAACATCATTAAACCAGCCAGCCCTTGGAGAATAGGGACCAAATTCATTACTGCAAACAGAACCAGAGAAACCAAACAAACAAAAGGGGACCCAAATCAAAGAATTTTCTTTAGCCTGAAGAAATGAACATTAACCTAAACAGAGAGGAGCAAGGCCTGGATAAAAGCCTGAATGACGACACCGACAGACTTTGCTTTGCCGCTGCGATGCCAGCCTTCTCCACAAGAGGGAGAGAGGGTTCCATCTGTGTAGCATCCAGCTTGTGTGCCATTTAGAGCCTAAGGGCAAACTGCTCAGGCGATGATGTGTCTGTGACTCATGTCTAACACTATTGAGTGGAGTCACTCTGGCAGAATTGCTTGTATGAAATTCATGGAACTCCTTTTGCCGTGGCCATTTGTGATTAAAAGGAGATGGTGACACACACAAGAGTATGTGAGATTACCATCATAGAAATCCATGTATTTTGACAATAGTGTCACTGCAAACCTGCTAGTTTTAGTGTCTCTTGTGTTATGCTGGTATTATGTAACACCGTTAGTGTGTGTGTGTGTGTGTGCGTGTGTGCGTGTGTGCATGTGTGTGGTGTTACTAAGACAAAGTAAAAAGATTGTCTTTCTGGACAAACCACATTAAAAGAGATGACCTCAGATTGTGTGACCAACACCTGTGACCATGTTCTTCACACACATATAGACACACACACTCACACACACACACACACACACACACACACACACACACACACACACACACACACACACACACACACACACACACAGAAAGGGTCTCAAATACATATAGATCAAACATGTTGGCTATCCGTCTTTGCCAGAGACAAAGCTACTCTTTTGTGCACACCTACAGGCTGACAGATACACATGTATATGTGTGTGCGTACACCCACCCACTCACCGACACACACACACACAAACACTGTCCCATGGGATGACAGATGGAGAGGAGTAGAAGAGCAGAACAGATACCACAGGCTGGAGAACTAGGCTGGTTTCACTCTCTTTCTTTCTTTCTTTACTCCTTTCTTTCTTTCTCTCACCCTCTCTTTCGTCTTTTGTGCTGTGGATGTGCTGTAAGTCTATCCCCTGCTAATTGCCTGAGTGGTTCAAGCACAAAGTCTGCCGCTGAAATCCTACACTACGGGGTGTCGTGCAGTGAGTAAAATTTACAATGTGTAACAATTCTCCTCTTGCAGAAAAAGAGTTGCTGAAAGAGAGAACGAGGGGGGAGAGAAAGAGAGAGAGATGGAGGGAGGGAGAGAGAGAGAGAAGTGAAGAAAGCCAATTTCTGGAGAGAAAATGTGCTTGTATGTTTATGTCCATCGAAGCATTAAAACAAATCTTTTTCCCTGAGTGTTTTAAATAGATTGCATTTAGACTCAATAAAACCAGTTTAATCTGTTATTGAATCTGCTTTCTCCTTGAACCCCTCCAAAACGGCAAGAGGCCTCTCACATTATTTATGACGAGTGGTCTTTCGCAAACAACGACAGGAGGGAAGGGAGCTCATTTTAAACAAGCTGTACACATAAACAAACCAGCACCATGCAATGGTTGGCTGCTGGGAGAAGTCAACTCTGCTTCCTGCTGTGTGTTTGTGTGTGTGTGTGTGTGTGTGTGTGTGTGTGTGTGTCTCACACACTCAGTGGCCTCCGAGATATAGATGTGTGTGAAAGAGATTGAGAGATGATGTACACATTTTTAGAAAGACAGAGAATGAGAGAGAGTGTGTGTGTGTGTGTGTGTGTGTGTGTGTGTGTGTGTGTGTGTGTGTGTGTGTGTGTGTGTGTGAGAGAGTGTGTGTGTGAGAGAGAGGGGTCCTTTCATCAGGCATGTTTTTTGTAACCACTTACTAAATTTGCTTCTTCCATGTCTACACACATGAATTTGAGATATGAGATATGATCCAAGACCTATTAAGCAGGGCTGAACGGTTGGCCTGAACTCACTCACAGAAGGCAGAGGCCGTGCACACTGGGAAAGACAGAACTCAAAAGAAAAGAGGACGTACTGAATGGGAAGGAGTACAAACTTCCCTTCTTCTCCTTTACCTTGACCACCGTCCACGGGAGACAATGATGACAGGGAGGGGGAGGGCAAAGTGGGGTGAAAATGCAATTACCAGGGAGGAACAGATGAAGGTGGAAAAAAAGAAGTTCTGAGAAAAGGAGAGAAAAGAGGGACCCATGAGACACAACTGTGTATGTGTGTGTGTGAGAGAGAGAGAGATGGACAGAGAGAGAGAGAGAAAGTGAGAGAGGATGGGGGTAGTTGTGTTGTAGATTGCCCTGCTTGGATTAATTTGTGCTGATTATAAAGCACAACACTGACTGGTTGTTCATTATGTTTACTGTGGTATTATGACCAGTCCAACACTGCAACCCAGCACATCCACTGTCTGTCGTACTTTGTCATTCTTTCTTTCTTTCTTTTTTCTTTCTTTCTTTCTTTCTTTCTTCCTTTCTTTCTTCCTTTCTCTCTTTCTCTTAGTCACTCATTCATGCCTGTTTCTCATTAGCAATTAAACTAAAGTAAGCTCTCCGTTCCCATAATTAAAACATTCCTCCAATCAGACCCTCCTGTCTGAAACACAACCCGCTCCTTCACCGTCCCTTGCCCAAAGGTGAACATTCCACAGATTATACACTCTATGAGTGGACAGACATGCATGTTTGTCAGTTGTAAACGTTTTCCTGGAAGCATGCACAAGATGTGCATATGTGTATATTTCTCTGTGGCTTTACATATTTGCGGTTGCCCTCATCAATCAACATTGAAACATTGCCAGGGGTATAAATAATTTTGTTCTTAACTGTATGTATATTCCTGCATGCTTGTGCTTCTGTGTGTTCTCACCCACTCTGACCCCTTGCACAGGCATGAAAATCCCATATCAGACTTGGTTGCCCTGGCCCAGACGAGCTCCTGTGGGTCTGCCAAAAACAACAGTCAAACAGTGCCCGATAGAGACTCCCCATGAAGAGCGCGGCGAAAGTGATTTGAGGTGGGTGGTGGCGAGGGGAGGGCAGGTCAGACGATCCCACAGGGGCTGCACCTATATCCACCCACCCCCACATGTTGAACTTTGACCCCTCACCTTCCCGCTCCCTGCCACTGCGGCTGCTGCTGTCCCGGCGGTTCCTGAAGTCTCACCCTAATTAGGTCAGATTGTGGAGAGAGAAGTATTATGTCAGAAATTGGAAACATGTGTGGCAACATGTAGAGACAGAGAGAAAGTGTGTGTGTGTGTGTGTGTGTTTGGTGGTGGTTGGGGGTAGTCCTGGTGACTTTAGCGGCGACTAAAGTCTGTGGAGAGGATGGATTTACCTCAAGCTGAAGAAATTAAGAGTGAGTGAGAAAAGTCTCTGTGGATAAAGTAGAGAACCCGTAAGTGCAGTGGACAGAGGGTAAGAGAACGAGTGGACAGGGCTGAGAGAGGGCTGAGTGGACACACAGGGACAGGAAGATATGAAAAAAGATAGAAAGAGAGAGAGATCATTGTAGTGCAATTTAGACGTAGGGAGGTGGAAACTTGACAGCCCTTGGAGCATAGTAATTGACCGCTGTCAAGCTCTCAGCAGACATTTGTGCATATGTGTGTGTGTGTGTTTTTGTGTGTGTGTGTGTGTGTGTGTTGGTGGACAAAGAAACAGTCCCTTTGACAGCCTGGTCATTCGCTGTAATTGCCTTAATGGCTAAATCGCTGATCATAATTACTCTTGATATATAGCACAATTTTTTAACAGTGATCCAAACATCCTGCAATAGGAAGTCAGGTCCTATGTGTGTAAGGGTGTGTGTGTGTGTGTGTGTGTGTGTGTGTGTGTGTGTGTGTGTGTGTGTGTGTGTGTGTGTGTGTGTGTGTGTGTGTGTGTGTGTGGTTCATTGCATGCTGTTTTGTGGGCATTCTTGGTTTTCTAGGGATATTTGTCTTTTTTTATTGCTGAGTGGGTTGCATTTTCCCATGCAGTGTGTTGCTGACGCCTGCACTGTGTCGGTTATGAAGGGCAGATATAAACAGGCAGAGCAGAGTTGGTCTTTTTTGCCCTTTATGGTGTAGTTTATCACACCTCTGCCTGTATCCAGAGGCACCTTCCCAGCAGGATAATCCTAGTACAGAGTGCACGAGTGATTCCACCACCATGGGGTCCCTTGCAAATACTAACCATCTCACCAGTGACTTGGTCTTCTTTACTGAACTTTAGTGAGTGCTGAACATACACACATACACAAACCTCACAGCACTGCAAAGAGGGCTGTTGCTGCCATGGATGTTGCTGGCATGCTGGCTGGATATGTTACTCTTTACCTTCCATTGCTTTCAACATTTACATTTAGTTAGTTAGTATGTCTGTTTTTTCAGGTGTTATTATTATGACACCTGAAAAACAGCGGCGTCATGTAGGTTTAGTCAGTTTTTTTTTCTTCCGGATTTTGTTTTTCTTCAGTTATTTTGTGTCAACGATTCCTGGGACACTGAAAGACCGGGCATTTAGGCGTTTGTGGGCATTTAGCCCCACAAGGATGACATGGAACCACTGTTTTTTTGTATGTTGGTCTTAAGGGGCCATATCAACCCATACCATAACCACTCATTTGATTTATAGCGCCACCTAGTTAAAAATTAAAAAGCAAAAATGAGGTGCTGTAATCACAGGTATCTCTGGCTGACATGGTCAAAACTGCACAAAATTGGAGGTGTAGGATCATTATGACACCCTCTGAATGTATGCCAAGTTTCATGGAATTCCGTTCATTGGGCACCATACAATAAATGAATACACACACACAAACACACACACACACACACACACATAGATACGCACACAGTCACACACGCATGCACACACACACACACACATAAACACACATATGCATAAACACAAGCACACACACACACATACACACACAGTGGACAAGCAGGCATACACACACATGCACACATACAAACAGGCACACACACATAAAAACACACACATGCAGGCAAGCAGGCACACACACACACATACACACAAACACACACACACACGCACACACACACACACACACACACACACACACACACACACACACACACACACACACACCATTACCCCTAACACACCCACTCACACAGAGAAAAACACATACACAAAAGCGAATGCACACATGCACACATTAATTTACATACACCAAAGTTGCAAGAGTAGGGGATGGAGTAGGAGATGGAGACAAATTGACAAGCGTGATTTATTTTTGCTGAGAGAATGTGCAGGACTCAGCGGTGGCCATATTTTATACATCTAGTTTTGTGTACAGACTAAAGCACCAATAGCATGGTGGCCTGTCTGTGTGTGTACTACTATGCTTATTATCATCTACCTGCCGTAACAGGAAACACTTGTTCTTAGTTCTCAGGAACTCTTAAGGAGGTTTTTCAGAACCCTCATGTTTAGAAAACATAAGTGTGTGTGTGTGTGTGAGCAAAAAGGTTATGGGAGGCTGCACCGGCCACATACATGTAGCCTACAACAGTGTGAGACCAAGTCTGTAACATTATAGAACCTGTTTTGAGCGAGAATGTGTGTTTCTGTTCAAGCATTACTGGCCACGTGAAAAGAACTTTTGTTTCTCCGCTTGTGTTTTGGGCCTCCTTTTCCTTCCACACCTTTGTTTGTCTGTCATCTCTCTCAGTCCCAGCGACGTCCTCTTTCGCACACTCTCCCTCTCCATACTAATCACTTTCTCCCTCCTTTCTCTTTCTTAGTTTTTCATGGTCTCTCTCGCCGTCTCCCTATTGCAGTATGCCTAAGGCTGACATTTTTAAGAGCAAACAGGACAAGTTCTGACAAAGAGAGAATGAGAGAGTGGTGGGAGGGTTAATGGATACGCTGTTGAATGACAATACATGGCAAGAATGCCATGTGGAGATGTCATAAGGAGTAGACAAGATAGGCGCAGGTACTAATGTTCCTTAATCTCCTCGGAGATCGGTGGTTGTTTGTGTACGTGTGGGTGTGTGTTTGTTGTCTGACAGTAGTTGATAGCATTCTTGACATCATGACATGTTCCCAATCCCAGAGCCGGACAGTAACGGAGTACATTTACTTGAGTACAGTACTTGAGTACAATTTTGAGGGATCTGTACTTTACTTGAGTATCATTTTTGGGGAGTACTCATGACTTTACTCAAGTACATTTGAGAGGCAAATATTGTACTCTTTACTCCACTACATTTCTATCCATAACCGTGAGTACCCGTTACTTTTTCTAAAAAAAAAGGAAAAAGGAAAAATCTCGGAAACCCTCAATTTGTTGTTTCCCTCTCAAATGTGATTGGATTGTGCAGGCACCACTGATTGGGACAGCCTATCAGCAATCACCTTCAGCTTTCCGCCAAAGTCAACTCCATGGTCAGATTTAGATAAGAGATGAAACCATGGACGAAACAATGGATGAATACGCAGCAGGTCCATCCCGGGAATGTGCCAACCCGTGGCCCCACCTCGCCAGACTATTTCAATTTAGTGTTCTTCAAGTGTTTCAATTACAAAATAGTATTTTGTATTTAAAATACATATTTGAAATACATGTACATATTAGAAATACTGCCCATCCCTGGCAACATGGTAAAAAGATGAAAATGACTTGATTTTACTTTCAATTCCTTTTACATTCTCCAAGGTATAACATTTTTCATAACTCCATGTAGGACATTTCTGTACATAAATGTAAGCACTGTGGCAGTAATGCAATATTTAGAAAATTTAGGCTTCTCTTGTAGGCTACTCTTGATACTCAAGTACTTTTAAAAACAAGTACTTCAGTACTTTTACTGAAGTAGACATCTGACTGTTGTACTTTTACTTGTACTTGAGTAAAATTTAGCAAAGGGTATCTGTACTTTTACTCAAGTAATGAAGCTGTGTACTCTGTCCGCCTCTGCCCAATCCTAGAGCTAGGCATGTGAGAAAAGGGGACTAACGCGTTGTACTCTTAACTACAAGACAACATGTTCTCAGACCTACCTATGTAGAAAATGGGGACCAACAGTGGTCTGAGAGAGAGAGAGAGAGAGAGAGAGAGAGAGAGAGAGAGAGAGAGAGAGAGAGAGAGTCACCACATTAAGCAGACAGCTTTAACCTGCTCAACTGTTATCACCTGGAAACTGCTGGTCTGTCTTGCCCCCTCACCCACCCACCCACCACTCATTCCCTCTCTCCTCCTGTTGCTGTTCATCATCTCCACTCCACTCGCTATCTCTCCCATCCCCAAACTCTTTCATGGGGAGTCTCAGAGGGGCAGGGTTGTAACACAAACCCTATCCTCTTTTGTGCCCTTTCTTTTTCCTTATCCTTTCATCTTTTTAAACTTTCTGAGGGAAAAGGGTTTTTTTTCCTGTGGGGATGGAAAGTTCTGTTTTGAGGATGGGAGAAAGAAAGGAGAGTGAATTGATGTGTGAGAATCGTGTGTGTGTGTGTGTGTGTGTGTGTGTGTGTGTGTGTGTGTGTGTGTGTGTGTGTGTGTGAATGAATGAATGTGTCAGAGACAGAGCAAATTTCCTCTAATGCACGTTCCAAAAGAAACATGCATTTGCCCTCATTCTGACAGTTGCAAAAATCAAAAAGTAAGTTTCTGCCCACCTTAGACATTCGTTTTTAAATGTTTTGGTTATTATGTAATAATAATAATAATAATAATAATAATAATAATAATAATAATACATCCAGAAGTTAAATTAGTCCATTGGTCAAATTCAACAAGCGGAAAAAAGTGGCTAATGATGACGCGTGAAACAGCATGCGTACAGTTCTTATATGGTTGAAGTCACCACTGCTTACCTTTTCTAAGTGCAAGGGGAAGTTTTGCACATTAAATATAAATAGGCTAGGTTGGCTAGGTATGTGTGAATGACCGAGCTTGTGGGTGGAGACTATACGCAACATATGAAAAATCATTAGAAGTCACGGATAGGCTAATCACTAAACAAAAATATCAGTCAAATAATTTATGAGACCAACCCCCACGAGTCATGGGTCTCGAAAAGTCACGATTGGAATTATTCTATTGAAAATACATATAATAGCAAATCTATGATATACCTTTCTCAGGCAGATGTTGTCCCGGTTACCCCCTCCTATCCTCTTCCCTCTGCCTTAAACCAAACCCTCCTCGTTTTTTTCTTCGTAGGCTACTGTCTTCAAGGGACACTTCTTGTCGTGTTACAGGCTTTAAATTGTCATGGCAAATTGACAGGATTTTGGAGTCGGTTATGGGGATTCACGCTTATTATTAAACCTGTAAGGCTGCATTTTACTCAAGTTTGTGGGATTCGGAAGTCAACGAGGAGAACAATCTGTTCCACGTCGGCAGAACTTGTTTAAACAGTTTTGAAACAGCAACTTTTGAGCAAAGTCGTAGCCTAATTACAGTGCGCCGCGGTGATTCCAGAATGTATTGAAAATGTTGTCATGCTACGCATGTTTCTCGGTCTATTTATGAGTGATCTTGATACAACAAATTACATGCAGGCTTCCAGTGTGTATTTTATTTGATTTTTAATCGATTTTGTGTTGGGTTTAAAATTTGGGAAGCGATAAACGGAGTTTGGTCAGGGAGAAAGGAAGGATGAATGCTGACACATTTTCGTGTGAGCACGTTTCTAAAACATTTATTTCATAAAACTGTCACAGACCTTGGAATAAATGCAGTGTCACCCGAGAGGACGTGTGGTCCGAAACTCACCTAAACGGTAAGCACTCTGCACTTCCCTTTGACGACTATAGGCTGCACTTAAAAAATACGTTGTGACAAGTAATGTAAATAAATTATAATGACATTAATAAGGACCAAATATTTTTTGTTGTTGGTTTTTGAAAACGTGAAGACCTAATTGTTCACAATTTTTGTCAGTCAGTCCCCTGATGTTTTAGGGGAAAGCGATGTCGAAATATTAAATGTAACTTAAGGCATTCCACGTAGCACATTTCTACGTCTAGTCATTTACAGTAAAAACATATCCCATTATGTTATGTAAGATAGTTTTTGGATTACAACTAACTGCTCTTTCCCCAATTTCCTATAGATTTCCTATAGCTTTTTCCTAGAATTTCTATGCAAAACCACGCAGATTAGCCTATTCAATGAATCATGGCGTTATTGGCTTTGGCCTAACATCGTTGATAGCACCACTGAAATGCCTCAATACTTGAAAACACTCATTGGATGGTCAGTGAAAGTATGGGGAAAATCCTACGTATTTAGCCAATGAGTCAATAGGTGTGTACTGTACTATTTGTGGGGGTGGCAGAGCTGTGTTTAGGCTATGTGATGATTGATTTAACTTCTCCTGACCTCACACATTGGGATAACTTGCATGTTTCTGTGAAGTGGGTCTGCAGAACTCTGTACTAAGTAATACTAATACTGTCAGGTGTGTGTGTACTTTGGCAGGATGAGGTTACTAATGGGTTTGCACAGTGGAGAAAGCAGAACTCACAGGTGTGTAATGTACTGTGAAATCTCGTAGTCCCACAACCCAGCCGTTGTACCTTTGATCTCTCGAGCAAGAAAAACAGTGGTATTGCACCGCTGGTCTGTAATGACCACTGCCTTGCCTAACGCAAGCCGGAGCCTGGCACATCCGAATATTCTCTTGCCCCTCTCCATAATAACAGGTGTGGAGCAAGGCATTTAGGGAGGATTAGACCGCGGTTAGATAATTGCGGTGCTGTCTCTGTGAGGTGTAAGGCTCCTTCATCCATAATCCATGTTGGTTTGAACAGAGAAGTCCACAATTCTTTAATCACTGTCTTCTCTCTTAACTCATAAAAAGTCAAATTTATATAAGCTGGCAAACTTGGCCACACAGTCCCAAGGGTATTTAAATATCCATTTCCGTGGCTTGGTTCAGTAATGTTGTGCTTGATGGGGAATTATAACTGTTTTGGGTGAGTTCCTCCCTTCAAACAGTTGCTGTCAACCTTGAGAGTGGATATGGATCATCTTAGAGGCAAAGAAGAGGCCAGGACTTTTTCTGATGGACAGCTGAGTTTTCTGGACCCTTTAGGGCGAGCTCAGCATTTGAATGTATGGCGTGTCTGGGCACTTAGTGTGTTTTTCAGTTCATACAAAGTCATTTGTTTTCATGTGTGTGAAAGTGGAAGATGGTATGTACAGCTGTGTGTGTGTGTGTGTGTGTGTGTGTGTGTGTGTGTGTGTGTGTGTGTGTGTGTGTGTGTGCGTGCGTGCGTGTGTGCGTGCGTGTGAGTCTGTCTATAATTATGTGTTGGATTCCCATGGCTAAGCTTCTGTTCTGGCAATAGAGAAAGCTCCTCCTGGCCTTGTTGATTTGGCTGTGGCAACATTTACAGTAGTCGCATATGATATAGCAGTTACTGAATGCCGAGCTTGTATGAAAGAGGAGCCGCCACCAATTGCCAAAACTGAGCGTGTGTGTGTGCCTGCTTGCCTGCCTGCTCTGCCCTTCCTCTGTTTCATCTCCAACAAAAACAATGAGGGAATATCATACTTTGTATCCTATCATTAGTGGTTATGGTCTCAGTGCTGATGCAATGCCAACTATTTTAGCCCTCCAGTGCTTTTTAGTTCTTACCTGGCTGGTTGCTACCTTGAGGGCCAATTGTCAGAAATTATTTTAGTTATTTTTATTAGTTATTTTGACAGGGTAACTGTTTAGGCCCTGTTGTTCTGTGTAAAGTAAGGAAAATAACTGGCAGAATGGCTTCAGCTGCATTGATTGATGTTGGCATGTCTTAATGGATGCCTTAGCTTGTAGTGAGTGGTAGTGAGTGGTCTATCGCTTGCATTTCTGCTACATTTCTGATATTCTCATAGTCTGTTTGTCTCATTTGCTTCTTGACTGCTCTTTCCCTTCTCTTGTCTATTCAGTCGTTTTTGTGAGTGTAACAAGTGTTTCCAAGACTTCAGAGGTACTGACATTTTCTGCGTGATCTCTACTTATTGGGGCAGCCGTGGCCTACTGGTTAGCGCTTCGGACCTGTAACCGGAGGGTTGCCGGATCGAACCCAGACCAGTAGGCACGGCTGAAGTGCCCTTGAGCAAGGCACCTAACCCCTCACTGCTCCCAGAGTGCCGCTGTCATTGCAGGCAGCTCACTGCGCCGGGATTAGTGTGTGCTTCACCTCACTGTGTGTTCACTGTGTGTTTCACTAATTCACGGATTGGGATAAATGCAGAGACTAAATTTCCCTCACGGGATCAAAAGAGTATATATACTTATATACCTGTTGGACTTTCTGTTTTCCACTATCATCATCATATCATCTATCTTTTATGCAGTTTGACATTTAATTTGTCATCCCTCCGTGACGTTACACGCAAATCCCTTTTGTCCTCCGCCTCTGTGCGGGAGAGAACCAGAGGGAGGCTGCCCTGTGAGTCAACATCACTAGCATTCTGTGCATTCCTCCTGTGGAGGAAGAAAAAGCTTAGTCTTACCTGTCACCTCCCACCCTCTTCTCTCAACACAATAACAGGTGATTGACTCCTGGCTTTGATTTGAGGCCAAGAAATCTAGGAAGAGATGGGTGGGAGCTTTTACTCACTACTAGACCCCAGGCAATTGATGTTCCAAAATGTCTAATCATGGGTTTGTGGGTTCTTTCTTTCTTTCTGTCTTTCCATCTGTCTGCTGTCTGTCTGTCTTTCTTTGGTCTTTTATGTACACTTGACCATTGCGGAGGGTTTATTGGTGTGGACTGCAAGGAGAACTGTGTCAGTAATTCATTAAGGAAAGACAAAAATTTGCTCAGTGAATCGACCAATATTGGCATACCAAATCATTCTATTTCCCAATGGAAGTTATCTAGCCCCTTTTATAGATAGATAGATACATGTAGATAGAGATACTTTATTGATCCCGAAGGAAATTAAGGACAGTGAAATTTAAATATTAAAAAATTGAAATCATGGTGTCATTTGCCCTCTAGTGGTGGTAGTGGCAACTGCATGTATCAGAATAATGAGATGCACTTCTGTATATTAGCCGCAGTTTGTATAAACCTCAGGACAGTGTTTTATGCAAATAAAAAAAAAATACATGTATTAACTTCACCCGTGAATTATCCGCAGTGCTCAATAGCCCATTGAAACAGAATGGTGCTTTAATCATAAAGAGGAATGAAGAAAAGACATGCATTCCCATATACAGCCAGTCCCCTTGTGTTAACCTCACAGCTGAATGTTGCAAAACCAATGTATAAACTGTGGTTGATTGTCATGGTACTGATGTTGACAGTCACTTCACCAAATATCAGTTCATGCCAATCAACATGAAAGAGCATGCAAGACAAGTGAAACTGAAAGTGTTGACGTGGGTCTGGTTTTAGCACAACTCTTTGTGCTGTGCTTCCCTGTAGTGTCCCCTGACATTGGCCAATTTTTGTTAAAAAAAAAAAAGCAGCAAACCTGCATTGCATTAGAGGTCTATGGGTTTCCTACGGCCTGTGTGTGGTCGTCAAATGGAATGTTCTTGCAGGTTTGGTCTCCATGAGTAGTTCTCATCCATCTTCAGAGTAGAGGGGACATGCTTCATCTGCAACAATAATGAGGCTTACGAGCGTAAAATTAAGTCTCGTTTGAAGTCTTAAAGGGAATTTTCTCAAGGATTTTTTTTATGTGGTACATACTTTTCTCATTCTACATTTCTCTGGTGGCATTTCTTGAAACTCATTTATGGTTTTGCAATAGTCTGGACTCTTCACTCATGCCACAATCATGTTTGGTTTTTCGTTTAGTGGGTCTTTCCACACGTCTAGTGGTTTTTGCTTAAGGTTTTTTGTTAGCTAGCCTGGTATTTATGTTGTTCAGTGGAAATGCGCCATTGCCACCAGATGTTGGGGCTCATGTCTGTTGTAGAGAGCAGGGTTTTTGTACAGTATGATTAACCAGCACTATTTATATGCCTATTTTACAGTTCTGTACCAGATGCAACTGTATGTGACAAAATTTCTCTTTTCTCTCCCTCTCTTTTCGTCCTACCCTGACTGTCTCTCATTCAGTTGATACGTCCTGGGAGTGATGCACTGGCTTCCTCTGGTTGCCATGGTGATTGCCTCGGCCTTGCCTTTCCCTCCAAGCCCTCTGACCAGGCTTGTTGCTGCTACGACCGACTCTAGCCAAAGCTTTGACAACCACCTCCTGGATAGCAGCAACAGCAGTTTCTTGGAGGCTGGGTCGAGCACTCCTGTACAGGTGGCTGTGGACAACATTTCCCATGGTAATGTTTTCCAAAAGGACTACAATATGGCTGCCAGGAAGGAGGGTGAAGCCTCCCAGCGCAGAGCAGTTGACCATGTTCAGAGCACCTTGGAGGACTTCAGCTCATTGTCCTACAAGAAGCAGAGGGAGCAAATGGCCAAGAGGAAGCTCAATCAAAAGGCTTTAAAAGCTAAACATATGCTGAAGAGCAACACTGACCGTGGTGAGTCAGAGCAGCAGTCAAGTAGTAATGGCCAAAGCATCAGGCAACAGGACATTGGGGACTATGTAATGCATGGTTTAAAAAGCCAAGGGGACCACAGTAACCATGGTGACCATACATCACTGGACTCCAAACCAAAGCTTAGTCAGTTTGGCTCACAGGACAAAACTGACAGTTTGGACGCACAGCACTCAGGCGATACAGGACTACTAGAAGCAGAGACAGCCCATCACAGCATGCAGGACAGCGTGGCACTGAGTACAGCTCACACTTCTGAGTCCAGTATAGGTCGACCGCAGCCGGTGTTGGACACAGGGGGGCGCAGCACACTAGAGCGGAGGGGAGCGCCAGAGGAAAGCCAAGCACAGGAGGTCACGGCGGGAGACACGGAGGAGACGCAGAGAGGAGCGTTCACGGGATCGGCTCCGAGCCTCGCCGACGGCGGCCTGCTGGACGACGAGGACCTTCGGTTCCTGGACTCGCACCCACGCGTGCTCTTCTCCTCGTCCCCGGTGCCCCCCAAGCACCCGCCACTGCTGCTCATACTGGAGAGAGACCTGCTGGCGGGGCACGAGCCGGGAGCTGAGGACGGGGACTGGGAGGACGAGGAGGGGGTCGACGGCGGCGGCACGGCGGCGGGTTCTCCCCGGGACGGGAAGGACGTCTTGGGGAGCGCGCCCAAGCCGCCGCGGCGGAGGAGTCGGCGCAGTGCCCAGGTGCAGCACCACAGCTACGAGCCACTGTCGATGTGCGCCGAGGAAAGCGCCTGGGTGACGGACAAGCGAACGGCCATAGACCTCAAACACGAGACGGTCAAAATCGTGCCCGAGATCCCCACGCTGAGTGGCCCCATCAAACAGTACTTCTACGAGACGAGCTGCCGCGTGGACCACGCGGCCCAGGGCTACGCCCACGCCGCCTCCAACACCACGGGCCCCAGCATGGAGGCCGGCCGCAGCTGCATCGGCGTGGACAAGCGCCAGTGGAACAGCAGCTGCCAGACCAAGCAGTCGTATGTGCGCGCGCTCACTGGCGATGACAAGAGACGCCGCTGGACCTGGATCCGCATCAACTCGTCGTGCGTGTGCGTGCTGTCGCGGGTCACCAAGAGCCGGCCAGTGAGGGTGCAAGGGAAAAGATGAAGGGGGTCGGGGGGGGGGGGGTAGAAAAAGGGGGGGTAGAAAAAGATATCAGAGATAGAATGCAATAGAGTGGAAGAGGGGGGGGGTTGAGACTGAGACTCCTGCGCTGAGAAAGTTGTGGGAATGATTGAAGGAAAGGAAAGATGCAGAGAGAGAGAGAGAGAGAGAGAGAGAAAGATAGAGTAATGCCCTAGGGGACAACTGGGTTCCTGCTTGTGAGGGCATCTCCATGTCTGTATGTCTGCACTCGCGTTCAGAGCAAAACTCATATCCAGATGCCATTCCTGTGTCAACTATCAGATTCCTCAGATCCTCCCCTGTCTCTACTGCCCTCTCTCTTACTCACTCACTGATGTGTCTTGCCTGCTCTTCTCATCCTCACCAACCCTTTCACTTGCTACATCTATCATTCCATCAACCTACTGCTATCTCAGCACAACTACGAGAAAACAACATAACCTCATTACTGGGACTTTAAGAGAAAATACTTTCATTATATATTTTATGTATTAGAGGCTCAAAATGTAAGACATTTTGTATTTTTTACTATTTGTACTCTTTAAGTTATTTGTTTTTGTTAGTATATCAGCATGAGAACTTTTTTATATTAATATATTGATTTATATATATATATATATATATGTATATGTGAGATCTATTCCTTGAAATGTGTGATTGTGTGCAAGCTGGTTCTCGGAGACGCTGAATGCCTCCCCCACCCCACGTCGACACTCTCAGACCAGGGGTCTGAAAATGAATTTGCCAGCAGTTGTCTTTTCCAGTGAATGGAAAATTCCATGCCAATAAACATCCAGATTGGTGACCCAAAAATGTATTCTCTTCAAAACACGCTTGACTGCTCTTGGCGAGGTCCTCTCACTCTCGTTTCACACTGTTGTGCTAGTAGCAATTACAGCAAACATGCTGATTGACACACTGTTGGAGACTAATGGCTTACTTGGCACAGCGTCTCAGTGACGTCCTTCATTCTTCACATGCTGTATTTGTGAGCTCCAGAGCAACCACAAACGAAGAGATGTCAGTCCGACAGTGTGACTTCAGAAAGTGAGATTTGGAACGATGACTCTGAAAGAACACAGCTGTGTACAGTCGAGATGACTTCAAAAGCTTTCTCCATTGACTCAAACATGGAACACTGCAGAGATGGAGCAGTGTCACGAATGGAAGTGGAATCCAAAACTATATGTGAGACTGCGACCACTAGTTTACTGGCGTATTGTGTGCCATTCTGCTGAGAGACTGCCAATCCACACTTCTGGTTGCATCATGTGCCTGAACTTGTTATACAACATGTAGCTGTAAACAACTAGTACAAAATAATATAAAGTAAATTATGAAGTGAAATAAACAGTGTACTGCAGTATCATTGGAAGTAGCGTGACTTGCCACATACATACTACGCACCACAAACTGTCACACATGTGCACATATTAAAGGCTCACACCTGCAAAGGAACTGCAGTAGAACTTGAAGCACTTTATTTTTTTTTAATCATCAACTCATCGTCATCATCATTGTTTATTTTGCAGACGTCATTTTTCGGTTTGAATCACTGTTATCCTGATCAGTATTAATGTTTCCTTTAAATCATAACACAATTGGTTTCTTGAAATTTACACATACAAGTAGCATATTTTTAATGACCATGTTTTTTTTTTATATTTCATATTTACTTTTTAAACTAGATAAAATTAAATTACAGTCATAATTAAGTATTAAATGAACATGTACATACAGTTATTCAATACATACATAAAGAAAATAAATATAGTTATCATAAAAATTAAAAAATAAAAATGAAAATACACACATTTTACAAATTGTTCCCCAAGCTCATCCTTGTATCTTAATTTATACATATATGTTTTTTTTGTTTTATTTTAAATTCACATTGTCTTCTCCACCAAAATGTTATTTCCATTGTCATCTTGGTTGTTTGACATGCATCGCAACACAGAAGCTAAACATTTTCCGTCAGCCGAGTCTATTCTGTCCTTGTCACTCTGCTCCCTGTTTACCACCTGTTTTCTGTTATGGCTTGCGTGGGTAAAGTTACTCTGTGAATTAGGACATCTCTGCTCTTATTATTATTATTTTTTTACCAGATCACGCAGTCTGTTTTATCTCTCTCCCTCGGTCCCTCCCTCTCTTCCTGTCTGCACATCATTCCAATTTTTCATCATGCTGTAAACAAATGGATCTCCCTGGCTGCCATGTGGCTAGCTAAAACAGACCTTTCCAACATGGCTGTCAAGCTCACTCTATGCTCATTCCCAACCACCCCCCCCCTGCCTATTTTTTTTTTTAAAACATAAACCTCAGCTGCATCTAGCATAGTTTGTTATAGTTATCAACCAAAATCTCTAAAGATTTGACCGCACTGTTCTTTTTCCAGAATCTGAATCATTGGCCAGGCAACAGGACTGTGCACATGAGAACCCTTACAGTCCGAGCTGCAGGCCCCCGCTATGCATATTCAGTATGCCCATACTGTTAAATAGGTAGAGTTGGTCATTGAGGAGCTTCAAAAACATCAGAGACTAAGCACTCTGGCCCAACTGCCCCCCCCGCCTCCCCTCTGCAACTGTGCAAACCAGGTTGCTGTTCTGTCTCAGTAGATTCGGCCTATAACAAGAGTCCACACTCAACCCCCACGTAGGACTGCGCCAGAGTGTCCACGAAGCACGTTCGCTCTCCCTCGCGTCTTGCGGTAGGGGATGAGCAAGGAGAGTAGCCAACTGCTCTCCAATGACCTGTGCTCTGCCATCTCCTGCTTGAGCCACAATGGCCGCTAGCATAGGTAAGGTGGGGGTGGGGTGGGGGTGGGGGGCTGGGGGGTGGAGTGGGGATGCACTCTTATTGCAGCACTCTGATGGAGCTTCAACGTAAGAATCGTAAACAAACAAGAACTATGGCAGCACCATAGAAAATGAAAACAGAAAAGAGAGAAAAAAGGTTGAGTCACAATGGACGCCACTCGAGGTCATCATCAGCACAAACACAGATTGTGACAAAAGAACAATAGAGAGAAAGATAAAACAGTCGGTTTTTTTGTCTCCCTCCTACCATTCCAAGTTCAATCGCACACTCGTCTCTTGTTCGCTCAATGTATATATATTTTTTATACATTCTTCACGTCTTCTGTATCTGTCTGTATCCTTTTTTCTCTTCTTCCCCATTGCTCCATCTCTTTCTCCCTCTTCATTCTCTTGTCCTGTTATTGCAGAATGGTCAGACCGATAGATTTGATATTTATAAATAGACTCGTTGCTTCTCTGCTTTTTGTTGTAATTTTTTTGTGAATTCCATGAATTAATGTAAGCAGACTCCTGCGGGGTCCGTGGCAACAGCAACACCTGTGGACAAACACAGAAATGGTTTTATGAATGCTCTGCTCAACTGGGTGTTGACCTGAGTTCAACTCACACTAGGATCCCCAATTGCATAGCTCTCTCTCTCTCTCTCTCTCTCTCTCTCTCTATCTATCTCTCTGTCTCTCTCTCTCTCAACACACACATAAACAGACATTCTCAGTAAACATGTCCAGCAGTCAGCAATAACCTCAGGCTCAGCAAAATTAAAGTGGATCAAAACCCCAACAACAATGCCATTTGTCCCACATATGGCATTCCTTCCATAGCATGAACAACAACAACAACACAGTCCTGTCTCCTTGACAACATGAGATGTGGTGACAGCTCAGTGGTGTGTGTGTGTGCAATAATGGAGTAAAAAGTAAGACTCAGAAAGGGCAGCTCACCTTCCTGCCTCTCAGCAAGAGTATGTCCTCACGGAGCCAGACTCCCCTCTGGGACCAGAGTTGACTAACAGAGAGGGAGAGAGGGTTAGCGCTCATTAATGTCTGTAATTACGTTGGAAATATTCTTATTTATTATACAGTGATGACAAAATGAATTGCACTTAATTGGTAAAACAGAGAACTAGCAACAGTTGGCAATGCTACAATATGACTGTTAACACATTATTGAATTACATTAAATTGAGAGGGGGGTTACATAAAAAGGGAATGTTCGTGAGAGAGCACAATTATTACACTACTCCATAAGCTCCCACACAGATTTTCGGATGGGTTAAAGCTGTTTTCTGAAGCCAGGGACCATTTAAACAAAACCTCCAAACCACTCCAATGCCCCAATGCCAAATGCAACATGTCTCTTGTAAAGTGAGAAAAAGTATTTAGAACTATTATCACTTCTGTAAATTGATTTTTTTTAAAGAACCCTCAAGATTTTTTCCTCATTATTTTCAATAAGTTTATTATATGCAGCTTTCCTCAACCAAATCCACTACTGCCTCCAGTACGATGATGATTTTAGTGACATGCAGTGCTCTTGCTTTTTGTTCCAAGATATTTCAAACATTACCTCTCAAAACACTGTATTTCAGTATACTACATATACATTTTGAAAACAACTATTAGGTTTGGTAAATAAAGCCACAATAACAAAATACTAAATACTTCGATAGTTCTGTATACTATATGGAACAGAAAATTGAGAGCATGAAGAAAAATGTTTACAGCTTTGTTTGAGGGACTTGCTCAATCAGTTTCTGGTGGGTGACAATGTTTCATTTTATTAATTTAACAACAGCCAAAAAAATGGACACGCATTTGTCTTTCCTCAGTTTAACACACATAATCTGGGACGGGGATCACTAAACATCTGCTGTGCATGGTGTCAGACCACCATGCAGTTGCATGCATGATTTTAACAAGCCCTTGGGATAATGAGGTACGCACTACTACTGTAGGTAGTACTGACCGTCATGCTTTAGACCCCATAGTCCATTATTCAGAGAAGCGAATACGAAAATTGTCATTCGACTACTCACTTGCTCCCTCAAATTTTTCACAGAGGCCTGGATGTTACCCTTGATTATATCATCTCAGCACAGCTACACTAATTATAAGCTAAGCGATTTTTGTTTACCATCACTAAAATAGAGGTGATGGTGACAAGATTTACAGATTGTGAAAAACGTCTGGCTGCGCTAGTAAACGTTTTTGGATGAATAAGCTGTTGGGCCCATGACGTCAGACTCAAGAATAGTGTGCATATCCATTTGAGTGAATACCATACTGTAGTACTCATTGTTTTTCATTAGTTTTCTGGTGAATATATATCTGATGAAATATCTATGTCATGTTTTCGTTCACTGAGACTAATCAGAAGTGTGTGAGAGCATGTGTGCTGTCTGAATGGGACTAGAGTTCGTCTGTCGATCCTCACCCTCGCTCTGGACCTTCCTCAGGGTCACTGAGGGCGTGGAGATAGCCGAGGCACGGAAGTTGGCGGGCAGCGTCTCCGAGGAGTCTGAGGTCACGCCACGCAGGTCCTTCTCCCGGAACATCTTCCTCCACGACGGCGAGCGCGTGAATGTCTTTGTGCCATCCTGGGCCAAGGGAAAGAGAGAGAGAGAGAGAGAGAGAGAGGAGGAAGGATAGCAGGTAGAGAAAAAGGGAAATTGATAGTTATACAGAGAGGAATGAGTGAGAGAGGAGTATCAGTCAGAGAGATTGAAAGAGTTAAAAAAGAAGCATTGACAGAGCCCGGCACACCCCAGTAATTCACGACACTTCCCATAACTATAATGCCTCACTCCCTCCAAGCCATGATCTCGCCTGAACTTGCCTGAGAGGCCACATAATCTGCATAGTAAACAACTCATTGGGCAAGTGACATGAAAACACACCAGTAGATGAACTGGCATAAACATGAATCAGTGGTGAGGTACATAAAACACTATGGCATGATTTGGCCTGCCACTGGTCTTCCGGTTACACTTTACTTGACAGTGTCGACATAAGAGTGACATGACACTGTCATGAACATGTCATAAACAAGTCATAAACGTTTATGACATAACGCTTCTGTTATTAAGTTACATTTGGTTTTTGTCATAACAAGTTAGGGTTAGGGTTAGGGTTAGGTTTAGAGTTATGGTTAGGGTTGGGGTTGGGGTTGGGGTTGGGGTTAGGGTTGGGGTTGGGGTTAGGGTTGGGGTTAGGATTAGGGTTAGAGGTTAGAGGTTAGGATTAGGGTTAGGATTCATATGTCATGACAGTGTCATGTGTTTATGACAGTGTCATGTCACTCTTATGTCGATACTGTCAAGTAAAGTGTTACCGGTCTTACTCTCTAGCGCATCTTACCTCATCTGGTCTCCTCTCGGTTCCCATGGCGATAAGTGAGTTATACTCCTTCTCCAGAAGTTGTCGTGCCTGTAAGAGGTAGGTCCCCAAGGGGGTAGTGAGGAAAAGGTGAAAGACCACAATATTCATAAGCAATGGTGTCTACAGTCAGAACTTGTCTCAAATCAGCCGTGCACAGACCAACTAATACATTTTAACCATGTGATTGTTGTATCCGTAGTGACTTACAATACATATAGATATATTGAAACATCCTGGCACAAACCCAATCGAAATCATATATCCGGATTGTAAACACACAAAACGTTTTAAACTACACTACAGTACATGGACTTACATCTTTCTTTCTCTATCTCTATAAATAGTTGGTGATCCCTCAGGACACAACTGCATAGGAAGAAGTTGAGCAACTAATGGCATTTCACTACATGTTATATGATGGTATCTCCTTGAATATATGAATTCATCAGTATGTCTGCTCCTAGGCATCATACTCATGACCTAGGTGCCACTAGCCCTGCCCCTTGGTCTCACAGATGCAAAACACATCTACAGACAGATGGGTTTTGCATCTGTGAGTTCCCTGATTGGCTTATTTACAGATGCTGGTGCTACCTGGGTGTTCTGATTGGGTATCTGGAGCAGCAGGGCCAAGTCAGTGTAG